>NW_026887208.1:0-11490 GCF_032173495.1 Musca vetustissima
TTTCACGTGTTGATATTAAAATTAGCTGATTTATTCGGTGTGTTGGAGTTGTCCCCATGAAGGCATATTCTACCATAGTATGTGGGACAGTCGTTACACGAAATAGCCAGTTTTTGTCTTACAAAGTATGAAATTCTAAGATGATTTATTCATCTGTTGTAATCATTCCGGTAATAAAAACTCGAACCTGACGATAATAAAATATAACGGCAGAATTTAGACACCTCCCCTCATAATGAAGGAATGAATTGAGATACAAAACTAAAATATTGGAATCGAAATTGACATATATCGGTCATAAATTAGGCGTAGCCCTCACAGTATCGGTACAGGTCTACTTTTTGGTATGTTTTCTCTATTTTCATTGCAAGTATCAGTCAGTATACCTATGGTGGAGGGTATACAAAGTTCGGCGCGGCCGAACTTAACGCTTCTATCACTTGTTTTCATATTGTAAATATACTACGCTTAGAATAAAAGTACAAATTCTTATAATCATGAGAAAACCAATATTTTTCCAAAAAAGTAACCTTTTCATTAATATCAAAATTATTTTCCTACATTTATTTAGTTTACCACTATTTGCGCCCATATTTTCCTCGCTCTCTGACTTTCTCCCTTTTTGACAAAATCGAATGGTATACCAAGAAATATAAACACAAACACCATCCATTGTTCAGCAGTGTTTCGTTTTGGTATCGTCCTCCACGTCTCCTCTCACTTAGTGGGCCGTCTCTCCACTCAGTCGATAGAGGTTAGTTTTGTTTTCCATTGTCTCTTTACTGACATCTGCATTGTGTTATAATTCGCATATGTATTTTCCAAATTATTTCGATATAAATGTCAAATACAATATATCAAACAAGTGCTGATTTGAGCAATAAGGTGAATTGCAGTCATAAAATGCAGAAATCAGGCCATTGGCATCACTTTCTGAGCACTATTCATATAATATACGAATACTTTTTTTCTGTGTATGATTTCGTGACAACAGTACAAACAATTGTAAGCGCTATATTGTAATAATATAAAATTGAATCATATATTGAATATAATCATATATTGAATATATTTATTTACATTTTTTGAAATATTTTACATTACGCTTTTTGGCGTTTTTTTTTCTTAAAAGACGTCTAATAAAAAAAAAAATAAATAAATAGTTCATGTGTAAAAAAGTTAATTTGAGCAAAGTTTGCAGGGAATATTTTAATTGCATGTTTAATATTTTAAATAAAATTTTAAACGGTTGCAACGGGATGCATAACTTTATTTGAACTCATTTCAAATTATCAATGAATATACCATTTATTCAACCTTTTCCTTCATAAAAATTGTATGTATGTATCATACAATGTACAGTAGCACATTAGTACATTTGGAAGTAAAGCAAACAAGCTCATCAAATAAATCACAAACCAATAAGAGTTTACAAAAGCTACCAATAACAAAAAAAAAATATTTTCTTACATTCAACTATCAGACAGAATATGATGATACATCTCTTGATGTCCAGCTTACTTTATTCCTATATACATCTGGGTGTTTGAACCTGATTGATGGTAATTACTCTTCCCGTTGATACCTACACCATAACCAAAGGCGGGTTGATGGTTCATTGTTAAGCTTACAGGTCGTTCCTAAATTTAAAGAATGATTAATGTACCTACCTCTACACGTCATTCGATGCTGCTAACAATGGTCAGCAAGTTATAAATTTACACCTTTTCCAAATTAATATCATTAGGCGATATAATTGAATTATACATTTCTGGGGTGACCACACCAAATCAATTGTAAGTGTGTGTGTTTGTTAGGATTTAATACCAATTCAGAGATGTACACAATGTGTTTATGTTTTGAACCTGAAGTAGACTGGTGTTCAGTGTGGAATGGTCACACGAACACACCGTGCATCATTTCAATGAATTGAAAATACAAATCCATCTTCGTCAAAAATAATAAGCTATGAAATGAAATCGCCACTAATTCGTCTATTGAATTTTGTTAAGTTATAGCTTCTTTATTTCTTTCAGGGATTTTCACAGATTTGATGCCTTTTGTGTAAAAGTGACACTTCGTCAATCAATCACACATTAATTTATGTTTCTCACTTGTCGTTGTTGTTTTTTTTTGTGGACGTGAATGTGTCTTTTGTAATGTGAGCCTATTCACTTGGTCTTCGTTCATGTTGCAGTTGAATGCAGTAGCTCTTGATGGTTTTTGTGTGAAGTCAATTTCTATAACTTTTCAATTATAATCAGATTTCCGGTGTTAAGAAGTGATAGCCAATAGTATTGTAATGTAATTAGGGCTGATATATTATTGGTTTTGTTGCATTCAATGTTTTGATCCTACGAACATTTTAGCTTCTCTTTGAATGGACTTGTTTCTATTTATATTGATAAAGGTTTGATTTTTAATCATTTGAAAGATTTTTTTTTTTATTTTATTATTTGTAAAATTACGTTTTTAAATTGGTAAACTAGTGTAACCTTTTATAGCCTTTACCATTATATTGCAGTATATCAATTTCTTCATTCAGAAATGGGAAGAAATAGAAGCATATTATATGATGTACAGCCGATAATGGGCAATGGAGGTGGATAGAGGATGGTTAATCACAGTAAACCCCTGCACTAGTACCTTCATCCATATTGCAGGATTCTTTGACGTCTGCTTAAAATTCTTTGACGTCTGCCTCTGGAAACCTTACCACCGGTCTTGAATAGTTCGGCTGTTAACCCATCGATACCTGCTCCTTCAAGCATTTTGTATGTTTAAATAGAATTTTCTAATCAAAGTGGCTATAATTTGGCATATCGGATTCCTGGTAAATAAAAAAAACTTCTTTCCAGAATTATTAGCTCCAGTATCTGTAATTTGAAACTTTTTATACCCTTCGCCACACTGTGGTACAGGGTATTATGTCTTTGTCCATTTGTTTGTAACAGGCAAAAGGAAACGAGATAGACCCATAGTTCCTTTTGAGAATATGCATAGAATCACTTTCTTAGTCCATTTATCTCCGTCTGTTGTTGTTAAATTGTAAACAAAGTACAGGTCGCATTTATGATCCGATTTGGATGAAATTTGCACAGCTCATTTGTTTTGTCCAAGGACGAACCCTATTGAAATTGGGAAAAATCGGTCCAGATTTAGATATAGCTCCCATATATAGTTTTGTCTGATTTCATGTAAATAGTGGATCAAAACCCCTATATATCTTTCGATTTGCACAAAATTTAGCATAACGTACTGAATTGTGTATGTTATCAGGACTTGGGTATGTTATCAGGACTTTTATTAGACTCTCATCCCCATCTTGGATATATAACGTCACTTTCTCTGGTCTATGAATAGAATTCAATTCTTACTCAATATTGCCCGATCTTACTTAAAACCGACAGGTACCCTTTTCCCTGTAAAATTTTATGATGTTCTAGTCATATACGCAATTTTCGTTACGAAACATAATGATGTGAGTGTATTCTGTTTACGGTAGAGGTTATGGAAAACTTCCTATTACTTCTAGACTAAAAGGAATGTGACATATAAAAATATGTATATGTAGTTTGCATGACTTCATACATTGTATTCCACGATTTAAGATTCCAAATGTTCCGTAAACATAATTTGCTAAATAGTGAAATTAGTTTTCTATGCTGTCAGTCCCTTGTCAAATTTGTAACATGGAAACTACAATGGGGTGTATATTTCCGCATCTGATCTGATATTCATTCATCAATTGAAAAAGTCAATTTCGTTGAATTGCAATATAATAAAAACACAGGGCTAATTACAAATTGGATTCTTTTGTGTGTGTGTGTGATATTTTATCTCATTTGCCATCGAGGTAACGTACTAAAGAATGACAGATCCTTTTTTGATCATTTGCAGTTGATCACGAGGTTATTAAAAAAACGTAATTAGGGGTTGTTGATTCCTCCTTTGTGCACTTCAATTATGTCGTCTTTGCTAAAGTGGAAAAAGGTGGTGGTGCTGTGTTGTGATTCCTTTTTTTCACATTCTCAGTGAATGAATTCCAATGTGTGATCGCTTAGATACGGGGTCATTGTATAACCATTGTGGCTGTAAATGAACATTATGGCGTTAAGGGTATTAATCTGTTTATTAGATTAATTAAAAAGATTGCCAACCATTATATGGAGTTTATGCTGCAAATTGAATCTGATTTAAAAAATATATATTTAATGTAGGTTATTTATTGTTATTATAATTGCTGCAAATTGTAAGGGTTGAATTCGTTCTGGAAGTCGTTCATATCATAAACGAAGTTAAGGTATGCAAAGTTGACTATTTCACAGTGTATAGAAAGGAACATGGAAAAGAGTGTCTAGTACAATGCGATCCACAGTGTATTTTTTCTGACACTGACGAAATATAGTTTCAAAACAAAAACAGGCTTAAAAATTAACCATTTGCTGCACAATTTATGCGAAAAAAGTTCTGAACCATTTGATTATAAATTTGTTCAGTAATGACAATATTTCGAAAATGTTGATGCCTTTGATATGTTGTTAAATATACAAAATATTTGCCTATATACGATTCAAGTGCATTCTTAGCACTTTGAGGAATTCACAATAATTTTCAATCTTATTGACAGTACTATGTCAATTTGGTTTTTGACAAAAACAACACAAATTTTAAAATGCTGAAAAGTATAAATTCCAAATATTAAAACCAGTGAGCGGAGCAGTATAGTCGGACGGGGCCGACCATACGATACCCTACACAACTTCCATGAAAATCTAACTTTTTGTGGTTCTATATTGTGAGATTGGGCAATATTTCGCGATCTTTGCACCCTTTTGACTGGCTAGAGGTCAGCAAATGTTACTAATTATCAGCACAGCCCCCCTAATTACTTGTCCAGATTCCCTTCACCGTGGGTTGTGTTGTGATGTTCGGCTTTCGACTCGAAAAGTACAAATAATTAAATTTTCGGTCCACTTCATCCGAAAAGTTATTATCTGATCATCACCTAACATTTTAGGCGTTGTCCTTGACCATAACTGGAACCTCATGGAACATTTCAAACCGATCAGCGCTATATTTCCGCCCTCCAGTGTGGTAATAGGTTACTAAATAATGTATGAATACGTAAGCACCTGTAAATATTTAAGTGTAACTCCCGCATCCGAGTATCAATTTAAAGGTCAACCACTTCTTTCGGATATACTATCAACTTCTCGGGTCTATGTCCTTCAGTGGTAAATATATACGCTATAGAATACAAATTTTGTAATTTTTCACATAAAAGTTAGGGTCCATTTGACCCGCTAAATATTGATCGATCTATATCAAAACAGGCATGCTTATTCTTTGACCCGATCCCCTTCTCGATGCAAAAATTCGCGGTGTTTGGGCCATAATTGCGACGTCTGGAGCGACCAGAAAATCAGGCAAAAAAAAAAAAAAAAAATATTAACCGATATTAACAATAGGGGTCTTCATTGGCCAGAACCCATCCTACATGCAAAATTTCGTGAAGATTGGTCCATAACTGTGGCCTGTATCGTGTTTACAAATTATAATGGACAGACGGACGGACAGACACACATGCCTAGATCGACTCAGCTAGTCGAGATATGACGATCGGTATACTTAAAGGTGGCTCTAGGACCAATATTTCGCGGCGTTACAAACTTTTGGGGCTGCACAAAGCTATAATACCCTGACAACATAGTTGTGTAGGGTATAAAAAGAATTCATCGCAATAGTAAAGAAACATCCCTAACATAGTAAATAAAATTGATATAAATCATTACAGTAAATTTTTTGACAGGCTACTCGGTTGGCGGAATCATCCCTTAAAAAAACACCGACGTCAATTACTATTTTTAACAAAGGTGACAAAATATCATCAAAAAATATCAACAGCATTCTAGACCATTCAAAACGACTTTTTTATCCACGACAAAATAAAGACAGAATAATTATATCGTCGTTTATTTTCGTCATCATCTATATATCATCCATTTTCGTTTCCCATATCTTTGCCACTAATTTGTACAAAATTTATAAAGCCACCATATAAATAGATACGAAGAAGAGTGTAGTTTCCCTTTTTTCCTTTGCTTTTTAGATAGATGCCTTGCTTTGACATTGACTTGAAGTGTAGCAAATATCCTCTATGTCCCCTTTTCTGATGAGTTGTGATTGATCACCGTGTGTAATTAATTAAACTATGGTCTTTCTGAATTACTTTTAACTCAGATTTAATGAGGCGATTACAAAATAGTCTGTTTTGGAAACTTGATTTATCTAATTTAAATTTGTTATAGGTCTAATTAAAGGACAACCCAGATATTTTGGAAGTTGCTCATATTGAATGTTGTTGTGGCCTTATATGAAACTGTCAACGTATTTACTACAACATTTCAATGTTTTCTATATATATATATTGTATATTAATAAAGGAGTAAAGTGATCGACTTACTAACTGATTTAACGATTCAACATCGCACAGACAAAATGCCTGAAGCTAGAATCTTAAAATTTTGGATGGGTTATGGAAATCCGTACTGGAATGGCACGAAAAGTACTAAATATGGTACCATTTGTATTTGGCGAACCGGTTCAACTAGAACTCAAAATTTGGAATGAGGGTCAAATTTGTACTTATGTGTACGAAAAGTACTAAATGGGGCTGGAATCTTGAAATTTAAAATTGAAATTGCTATTGGAGTGTAGGATTTTGGAATTTTCGTTAATTACGGAAACAACTACAAAACAAAAACAACAACAAAATTCATTTTCTCATCCGTTAAGACTTCAAGTGCTTATGTACAAAGTTACAAGACTTCGATGTAATACACGTTCATTTGCCAGCCCCTTAAAAATCATGTTCAAATTATGTTAACACCTATAGCATACCGATGATTAGGCAGGACATATATAAAGGGATTTCTAAAAACGCAACATTTTATAATGGTTCCTAGGGGTATCAATCGTCGTTTTTCTTATACGGAAAGTTGACATTCAAAATATTTAGAATACAATCTTAATTGGAATGATATAAAAAATACCTATAAATCCGGCGTTTCATGTGCTACTTCATTTCAATGTGCTATTCAACTATTACAATGTGCACCTATACCAACAATAGTCTATAAGTTTTATTACCTTGTAGACTGGGATACCAAATAGGTTGGATCATTATATGGAAGTATAAATGTAGGCTAATATAGTCCATATTTGAGCTTAACATTACTACGGTTGAGAATAGAGAATATAAAGGATAATAGAATAGAATATGGGAGTAAAGGAACGAGATCAGTGAAAGGAACGAGATCACAAGATGGGACAAGATCAACAAAAGCAACGAGATCATAAAAAGGAACGAGATCAAATAAATGAACTAAAAAACTGGATCAAATGTCCATCGTTCCTTTGTCAGAATTGTTCATTCGTTCTTTAACTACCCAACTCTATGAAAAATACATAAAATGAGTCAGGATTGTCTGCTAGGAAGTTTTTTATTAAAAATACCAAAAATGGCTACTAAACTAAGTTAATATGTATCTTTAATAACAAACGATGAATGCCAGATTATGCGCATCAGACCATGAAAATACCTAACTGGTGCCAGGTTTTTTTACAGGTTCTTTGTCGGGAACTCCGATGGAGGTTTACCTGGATGACTTCTGTCAATTGTCATCCAGTACACGGTTCTCTTGGGAGACGGCTATGTTCTCCTCGGCTCCCTCTCTTTTGTTGCTACGTGTTTCCTCGGTACTTTTTTTGGTCTACTTACTTTGCCTTTGCAATCTTGAAGAACGTAGTGAGCCTTGGCCTTAGTCTTGATCAGACTTGACATTGAAGAACTGTTTAGGCCCACCACAAGTAAAGTTCCATCTTCTTTTTCCTGTCTGTGGTAAATTTCCCATTTCTTCCCCAGCAGTGCCCTGTTTTTTAGACCAAAAATTTGGAGCATGCCTTCTGTCGGGAACTCGCTGCCCCCAACCTCTGACGAAAACATTTGGCTTTAGTAGTTTAGGAAGGTTCTCTTTCCTCAATAGCTTATGGGTCTCCTTTTTTATTTTTCCAGACGAGCAGTTTAGGTGTTAGCAGAGCTTGTCCTTTTGGCGCCACATGGCAACCTTTGCATAAGATTGCGGCTCCTTACCATATGTTGTCGCTATCTTCCTTATTCGCAAATTCCGGTTAGTCATTTTTAAAGTTGCCGGGCTTCACGGAAAATTCGGAAGCAGAGCTTGTCTTCTTGATATTAGAGCCGGCATCGCCACCCTCAGTCGATGGATTTCCATGTCAATCTCCTTTGACTTCGGGTAGGCTATGACTTCTATTGCTATCAGTCCACAAGAGGCTCTTTTTTGTAGGTTTGGCGTTCGTCTGTTCTTCCGGAGACCTAATCCTCTTCGCCACTTCTGAGGAAGTGGAGGGACCGTCAATGTGAGTATTGGCTTGCTCTTAAATTTGTTCTGTCTGCTATTTTTTTTGTAGTAAGCTTGCAACGATGGTTGTATTTGTCGTGTCTTCATGTTCAGACTCGAAATTTGAGTTTAACTCCACACCTATCTCAGAAGATTGGGCCGAGGTTGCTCATCACCTTTGCCTATACACCTCTAGGAGATGTTTGCACACAATCGCATGATTACGACGTGTCATGACTCGTGGGCAGATCAACGTCAACCGTAGGTACTGAGTTCTTCGTTTTTGTAACTGTTATAATTGCAACTTTAGTTGGGGACAAAACCCTAAATGTGGGTGATCAGACTATCCCATACCTCTAGTTCTCACTGATTGTAATAAGTTAGTATGATCATCATCCTCTTTCCGCTATCCGCACCTGGGGACGCGCCCGGTAGGAGACTGTCCAATTCTCTCGCGAAGATTGCAGACTTAGTACGGGCAGACTGTGTGCGGAGGCCAGGATAATTTAACTTTGAAGGAACTTATTATTATATATTCTAAGAAAATTGTCAATCTTTGTTTTTCGAAAATTAGCCAATTCAATATGGAAAGAAATTTTATTATGAAGTATATCAGCTTCGTCTCCACTCTAAGAAATTTTGCGTACAATTAGTACATATGTATTCCATAACATAACATTTAATAGCGCACGAAATACTAATTTCGTTAATTGTAACCACCACAAATGTTCAATGTGTTTAATATGTATGAATGAATTTTCAGATATAGACGTTAATGCTAATAAACCTAATTACTATAATCTGCGATGTTATTGGGAATCCGAAAATAGGGTTGATGGCAATGTCATGTACAACAATAGCATGACCATTGAATCATAATCATTTGTATCTACACAGAAGTTAGTACAAATAGCATGGTAATAATGTAAATACATGTACATACATATACATGTGTAGATTCCCCATTACAATATGTCGTCCTTTAGGCTTATGTGTGCAGTAAATATAGTAAATAGCGCAGAAAATAGTTCACTAAACGATTTGTAAACAGGATTTCGAAAAAGAATAATATTTTCGCAACCAAGTGTCTTATTGTCCACTCGATTTATTCATTTCGATAATGATTAACAAACATTATTTTATGCTGAAATATTTATGAGGGTAATAAAAATCTGAATAGTAGCCTATATTAGCTAACAGTAGTAAAAATTTAGTATATTACCACTATTCGAGTTGGTTATAAATTAGATCAATAATTAACTTTTCTTAATTTGTGAAAATGCTGTTTGCTTTCTTTCATTTTCATTCCTTTAATAAGTATTACATTTTCAAAATAGCACTCTCTTTAGTTTTGAAAATGAGATTTTTTCCATCTAGGTATTAGTGTAGCCGCCACTTAACTGTTCCCCTAATTTTCCATATTTTAGAAATTATTTATTATTATTATTTATTATCTACTACCGATCGATATCGGTATATCTCACTAATCAGCTTACTGCGTAAGGAACAGGAGCAAGATCATCTTAGAATGTGATGCTAATGCTCACAATTTTCACTGGCGAAGCAGCTGGCGAAGTGAGTCTGTTTTCAATTTTATACCAGATAATAATTTTAAATTTTCCAACAGAGGAGATACACCTAGTTTTAGGGGGAGGTTATAGACATCACCCTATCAAAAATGAGCAGATCTGAAGTTGCAAATTGGAATATATCAGAAGATTGCTCATTCTCGAACCACAGAATGATATCATTACAAATTTCCAATTTTGGGACGAAACAGAAGCCTTATAAGAGTCCTTGAATAACAAATTGGAATCAGATTCAGCATTACGACATACTGACGACCATTTGTTGTTTCTGTTACCAAAATTCTTCTAAGATTATATGAGTCTTTTTGACCACCAACCCTCTTTTGTCCACCAAAGCACCGGGTTGGGAAACATACAGGGAGTTTTCAATAAGTACAAAAGTGAGATTAAAAAATCTGAACGGGATTCTAGATATGCTAGATTACGGAAAATAATATCGACGGGCCCAAAACTCCGGACCATCTATCGGATACTCATTTTCTATCGGATACTCATTTTCCAGGGAGCAGAGAATTTTTTACGGATGAGAAATTACTGCATCATATTCAACCTCAGTTCATGGCAAATGAAGCGCTCATATAAGACCTAACAATCTATCCAAAATTGGTATGAGTAATTAACACTTTTCAACCCTACCAATCTCCTGGGCTAGATGTTATAATACCTGCACTGTTGCAGAATGCCTCATAGCAGATTTTTATAACACTGAGGGAGATTTTCAGGGCTTGTCTAAGGTTATCATTCGTACCAACTCTGTGTAGAGAGGTAAAGGTGACATTTATTCACAAAGCGGGGAAAGCTAGTCACGCTTTACCGAAATACTACAGACCGATTAGAATTTCTTCCTTTTTGTTGAAAACAATGGAAAGACTATTATATTTTGAGATCAGAAAATCACTGAGCTCGAATTAAATCAGCAAATACCAACATGCCAAGATCAAAGGTAAGTCTATAGACACTGCTTTAAACGGCATATACATTAGAACTTTGGGTTAACGAAATCCGGTCAAATGTAAACGTACTATTACATGTGGTAGTTGGACATATTGAGAGAAATATGGCCAACTCCAACCTCACGTTAGCGGCTTTTCTCGATATCGAGGGAGCTTTCAACAACGTAAACCTGGAATCTATCAACTCAGCTCTCATTAAAACAGGAATATTTTCTACCCTGGTGGTTTGGATTGATGATATGCTGGAAAGCAGGGTAATCAATGTAAACATTGGGGATAACTCCATAAGGAGGTTTGTCAACTCCACAAGATGGGATGCAATCGCCCTTGATTTGGCTTCTAGTTATAGACGACATTCTTGTCAACTTTGACCAATTGCGAACGAAAGTAGTGGCTTATGCCGATGATGTGCCAACAATATCAGACATTATGCAGGGTGCATTAGTATGCTTGTGATGGTGGGCGCGACGAAATGGTATTGGGGTCAAGCCCAGCAATACGTACGTAGTCGAAGCAGGTAATACA
>NW_026887209.1:0-11627 GCF_032173495.1 Musca vetustissima
GCAGGTCAAGTTCGGAGATGGGCTACATCGGTCCACGTTTAGGCGTAGCCCCCATATAAGGGTACCGCCCAATTTTCTGTATTTTATAGCCCCCATAAGACACCCTCAATTTTCCGTAATTTCGGGTTCTTGAGCGCGGCTTTCAACCGAATTCGCTGTAATTTGGTATTTTTAGTCGCATATGGTAACAAATCTTCCAACCAAAAATAATTAATATTCGCCCCCTTTTAGGAGTAGTTCCCATATAGTTCACATATATTAAAATAATTAGCTGATTAGTTCCGAATGTAGGGGTTGTCCCCATATAGGCGTATTCTACCATGTATAGGGGATAGTCGTTACGAAATAGTCAGTTACAGCTCATATATTTGCCTCAACGATGGTGTTCTTAAGTCCCAACGATTGCCCAAATACACGTGCGATTTCTTGTAAATGATGCACCAAACTCTCAATGTTTGTCCGGGTGTGACGAAATTTTGTTCGATTCCGACGAAAGTTTGCACAAAGTACCAAAGTGAGTATTCTACCATGTATAGGGGATAGTCGTTACGAAATAGTCAGTTACAGCTCATATATTTGCCTCAACGATGGTATTTTAAATTTCCCAACGATTGCCCAAATACACGTGTAAAATTTATTTGTAAATGATGCACCAAACTCTCAATGTTTGTCCGGGTGTGACGAAATTTTGTTCGATTCCGACGAAAGTTTGCACAAAGTACCAAAGTGAGCTTATAACAAAGTGTATAGATTTTTATTAAAATCGATTCAGATTAAGATATAATAGATACAAAATATATTTCTGTAAATTAAGCACCTCAACCAAATACACTGTGCTGCAGGATACCGAATATCGTCTGTGAAATCGGGGTAGATTTACATATACCTCTCATAAATATATTTGTCCAATTTGGAATAAATTGGACAAAAATGCGACAAAGATGTAAAAGATTATTTGTAAAGCTTGGTTTAAACCAGTATATATTAACACCGGTTAAAATAGTAATCTTTGTTGACAATGTACAACATAGTTTTGTATAGACAAATGTGTATTGACTATAAATTTAATTTTTATTTAAGATCATAATTACTTTCCATTAATTTTTGTTGATATTGTTCATAATCAAATCCCTTTCATATGGATTGTGGCAGATTCATAATGTTTAATCGTTATTTATTCATTGGAGGTTGGCGGTTTCATGTTGAGCATGAATTGGTTATTAATTAATCGTTCATAGTTATGGCAAGTGTCAAACGGAAATGTAAAACAAAATAAACAATACGGATTGTGGAATTAATTTAAATAACCTCGAATTAACAATAACATAGATAGAATTATAGAATACTCATGAGAGATTACTGAACTCAAAATCTACAAACCACATGTATAATGTGGCTTTGGTGGGGTATGTCGAATCGATAGAACAGAGCACTTTATACCAGCTTTAATATTAATAATTAATGGTAACTGATTTCAGCACAGAAACTTGGCATTTAAATTCCTTTGAATTGTGATAAACTTCATCATGGAATAATGTTTTGCAAAGTTTGTGCACCTGTCAAAACAATAAAGTTTGTTTATGTCGGCATTAATTTGAAGTAACATACCTAATAATAATATTAGTATTGCTTTCAATAAAGATATGTAAATTTTGTTTTATATAAAAACAATTTGGGTTTTTTATTTATGTAAAGTTGTATAATCATGGAAATTTTTCGACTTGTGGGTGGATACTTGAAATAAAAAAAATTATATTTTCAAAAATGCCAAATTTATTCAAACAATGAAAAAGTTGTTGAGTTCGTGCTGGCTGTTTTATGTAGGGGAGGCTGGAGCACCTTCGGCAATCGCGTTTTCGATATGAAGCTTTCACCGTACATCACTAGTTTCTATACATTGGTATCGAATATCGAAATAACTAACTGTCGCAAAGTTTGAAATCTCTAGCTAATAAACTTATTTAGACGTACGTTTTTTTTGTATTTTTACAGATGTTTTTGTAATATTTGCATTCCATTTCGTAAGAATTTCGTGTATAAAATTTAAATTGTAAGGTAGTATTGTTAAAAAGTAGTTAATTACAATGTGCATTCTTATAAAAATAATTAAAAATATAATGATTTTAGAAGATTTAAAAAAAAAATAAAACCTGTAAGGAAAGTATTAAAGTCGGACTGGGCCGACTATATGATACCCTTCACCACTTTGGGTATGTTGTACATATGAATCCTCACAATTGCAAATCGAAGGATATATAGGGACATTGATGCACCATTTACATAAAATCGGACGAAAATATATATAGGAGCTATATATAAATCTGAACCGATTTTCCCGAAACTTAACACAAATCACTCTAGACTTTATTCAGTACGCTATGCCAAATTTCGTGCAAATCCAAGGATATACAGGGACTTTGGAATACTTAAATAAAATCGAACGATATATAGGGGCATTGGTGCAATATTTACATAAAATCGGACGAATATATACACGGGAGCTATATGTGAATCTGGTCCGATTTTCACGAAACTTTGCACACATCATTGTAGACTCCATTCAGTACGCTATGCCAATTTTCGTGCACATCGAATGATATATAGGGACATTAGTGCACCATTTACCTTAAATCGGACGAAAATATATATGGGAGCTATATCTTAATCTGAACCGATTTTTCCCAATTTCAATAGGGTTCGCCCTTGGGCTAAATAGATGAGCTGAACCAAATTTCATCCAATTCGGATAATAACTGCGACCTGTACATTGTTTACAATTTAACATGGACAGACGGACGGACAGACGGACATGCATAAATCGACTCAGAAAGTGATTCTATGCATATTCTCAAAAGGAACCATGGGTCTATATCGTTTCCTTTTGTCTGTTACAAACATATGCACAAATACATAATACCCTGTACCACAGTGTGGTGAAGGGTATAAAAACTATATAAATTACATTTAGGGTGGATTCGGGGCACATTCGGCCATGTACAGATAGTGCAATATTATTTCCTTAACACGGTTTTGAGTTTGTCTTTAAAAGTAATCCTTTAATATCGTTCGAAATTACATATATAAAACGTTACGTGCTAGTTCGAAAATGCGATAGAGTAAAGCTATATCTGATAGTGTGTGTGACCTTGAGACTTTAACGTCCGCCTCTAGAAAATATAGCTTTAAAAGTCAAACTTTGAGTCGCATATTAAAACAAAATAGAACCATTAGATGATCTGAATTTCAACCAGACTGATAGCGGTGATAATTACCAGGCTATGTCTATGGTGCCGAATGTGTAAAAATGTTTAACTAATACCAATTTATTATATGTTTTTGGTACTAATTTTGTAAATTAAGTATGAGGGGACAATAATCAGCCATACAGTTTTTATATCTGTTGAATAAGTACTGAGGAATAGAGCACTAAACAAAAAGTGCCGAAGGTGCCCCAGTCTCCCCTACTCATATCGGATTTCATTTAAAAGTTTTCAGTTTTACTTCATGAGTGTCTACAATTAGGACATTATTTTTCAAATTATAAAAATCGTTCTACCACATACCGATTTTTTTATATACCTTAATCACTTTGGGCATATTCTGCATATGTCTCCTAAGAGACTCCGGTATTTTCGAAAGAACATTCGGAAAGTTAGCGTACATTGGGACAAATTTGTGTAAATCCATTAAGAGCACACTTGATACATGCTATTCGGTAGGTCGCAGTCTTCAAATTTAAATTTCAATAAGACTCCCGTTTGAAATATATATGGAAGATGTGTCTACATCAGTGAAATTTGTTGTACAAAATGCCGTGTCAATCGGGACTTTTGTGCACCATTTACCATACGCTGCACCAAATTTCGTGCGAGTGGAATAATATATATGGACTTTGGTGCACCATTTCATTAAATCGGAGGAAAATATATATGTGAGCTATATCTAAATCTGAACCGATTTTCCCAATTGCAATAGGGTTTGTCATTGGGCAAAACAAATGAGCTGTGCCAAATTTCATATAAAAAGAAAAAGAGGAAAAACCGTGGGTCTTTATAGAAATGGGTTGAGACCTAGGAAAGCGTCAAGGCTTATATCAAAAGTAGCAGCAGCAAGGACCGAAATCTACTCCGTATCGCCAAAATCAGCAAACCATAGTTCCTGGAGTAGTAGCGGCAGACGTTGCCGACTTTAATAATTTACGTATATGAGATCCGTGTATTAATTTAAGTTTAAATAAAGCGAAGTATTCTGAATTTGAAAGCTAAAACTACATCTTTTCACTCTCGGTCACTTTATTTCAAATTTTCTGTGACGAACCCTACCCCCGCGAGCATATTCCAACAACCGGATGAAACTTGTCATTACAGTACATATTTGAATTGTGGCTCCATTTAGACTAGACACTGGACAAGGCATATAGTCTACCCTTGACATGCAACAAAATATTTTCGAAAAAAAAAACATAAATTGTTCACTTCGTACACCAACACAAATATCATTTTGTTCTGCCTCCAATACGAATATGAATTTGTACAAGCTGTTGCTTCCTTTTTAACAACGGTTACACTGAATCCCCCAAGGGCATTTTGTTTACAGCCACTGGTGCATTTGTCTGGTTGTGTTTGGCACATCAAAAACACAATTATTTGGCTAGCAGACAAAATTCAATTATAAATGAACAATAGAACAATTTAACAAAAATAGAAAAACACACAGGCAAATGGTTATATAATAAATATTCACAAAACTACGGTCAATGTGTTTTTAGTTATAATTTACCCTGAAAAATGTGGACATTTTCGGTCAGCTTTAAATTATTAAAAAACTTCAAATTCTGTAAAATGAAAAGTAGTGTATGTGAAGTTTGTTATAAATCGGTTCAATGGAGTGTTTGTCAACTTTCGTCTAAATAGTTTCATATATAATAAGTGAAAAAAGTTATACTCGGCAATAATGCTCTGTGGGCAATATTGCCATTTTTTTGTTTTTGTGGCACATCAATGATTTTTTGAGAAAAATGTTCTGACTCCGAAACCGTTCGCAATCAAATTTTTAGTTGATGCGCGCAAAAGTTATCGAGGTTGTAATTTTGGGCATAAGAAAAAAATCTTAAAATTACGCGGTTTATTATATTGACAAAAAATTGATATATATCTCCATTCGTAAAATAAGAATATGAATATATTATAATAATCGCGAAAAAGCTGCACATCTTCGCGAAATATGGGAAAAATAAAAAAAAATATAGCAGATTACATCAATATTTTCATAATATTAATGACATACACACACCTAAAAATTAATTTCAAAATATCTACATAATTTAAACACCATGATGAATCAAATGATATCAAAATCACACAAGTCCGTGTAGCGGTTTGTAAATCACAGCAACAACAAAACATGATATTGAGGAAAAATATTTGTTTTTGGTTTGAAAAAATAATGTCATCATATTTATTTTTTAATTTTATACAAGAAATTTCAGAAAAAATGTTGGGGTTATTCTGCTATTTTACCCGAATTTCGCCGAAAAATTGTCATATATAATAATCATTTTTTGAATAAGTATACGCCTTGGTGATTATATCAAGACCCTTCCGATAAATTGCGTCTTAATCGCGTAATTCTCAAAATCATTTGATGCGCATGCGGTTTCCAGGAAGTACTGAAGTTTATCTTCCAATTCATATATATATTTTGCGAAATTTCATTTGACGGCTAAGATGTGCCACACGTTGCATTGAAGTACCCAAAAATCGTAAAACGCGAGTAATTTCCGAAAACTCCATATGTCATTAACGCGCATCCGATTTCGATGTGCACCCTTAAAAAAATACATCGATCTATACCGATTTCAATGTGGTCCATTAAGAACCATGGATGTGCCAGCTCTCACTATTTTTGAGATAAATTGGGTACATCTCTCTTTCGGCTGAAGTTTTTAAAGTTCTCTTTTTGAAAAAGATCAAAATCCGTATGAGGTCGTTTATTGAAGCGGAAATGATCCACATAAAACACAAATAAATTCGCGATATTTTCAAAAACATTTTTTGCCAAATTTCGTGTTTTTGGAAGTCCAGTTCCCGCCGTTCTAGTAGATGATTTTTGACGAAGAAGATTTTATATCATCCGAAACGTAAAAAACCTTATTGAACGCGGGTACCCATATCATTCAGTTGACAGATCTAAAAAGTTGGCCCGAAAAAAAGGTTTTTTAGAAATTTGATCGCACAAAATTTTTACCATCGGAGGAGTATTACTCTGAAGCTGTACATACTACATACACAAAATACATATCAAATTACGCAGTTTCGCGACTACAATAATCCTATAATCGATTTTTAGAAATTCCGGTTTGCGTATTAAATCTAGAAGTAAAATTCAAAAAACACTCAAAAACGAGCTTCATGCTTTTGACACAAAGACCGTGCAATGAGTGGCTATGTCACAAATTGATAGAGAACATAAAAAAACTGGTTCGCCTCAACCTGTTTTTACACATTTTTTTACATTAAAGTAGACACAGCTTCCACCAAAATAAAGTTTGGAGGTCAATATCATGAACAGTTTGCAATGACAGACCAATTAACCCAAATCTATTTACTTTTTTTCATATACTTAAGTAATTCCCGAGTTATAAAGGGGTGAACCTCCTCTTCAGCTATGTTAAAAATTGGCAATATTGCCCATATATATGTATTGTTATAACTTATATTTAAATAAAACTTGACTCATGCCGTTCTCTACTTCATTCGGAGGTATATGCCAAGGTTGTGTCTATCGGAAAAACGTAAGTTGTTTGGTACATCATTTAGATGAACTTTGATGAAAATATACGTGAGAGTTTTATATAAATCTGAACTGATTCGATCCATAATCGGCATACGGCATCGTATACTCCACTATGTAATATATGTAATTTTCTTTATCAGAATTAAATTCCATGCCAATATTATCAGTAGCAAATATCCACTTTCGATATTCTCAAGATTGAAGATATATATTTCGACCAAAGAGTCGATAATTTGGCATTTATTGTTCTTTGAAGTGTAAACAATAAAATGAAAATGTTCAATATCGGTCCACGTTTTGGTACAGCCCTTATATAAAGGTGCCACAACATTTCCCACTTTCGACGAATTTTCAGACCAAATAGTCCGTAAATTGTCATTAGGGATACGTTTGGAAATAAAAAAACTTCTTGCTAAGAATTTCCGATATAGGTTCATGCTTTTAAATAGCTTCATTTCCCTTCCGAGTGTGTGTAATTAATAAAGTTTACCGCACGGTATTCTAGACTCCATTCTCCAAATCCATTGGGAAAATATGTTTTTTGATATATTTATTAAATAATACAATTTAAAATACTATACCGTTTTTATTGCTTAATATTGCGTTTTATATATTTTACTTTAAAATCTTGAAATAAAATATGTTAAAATACTACCTACTACTTAACAATTTCTTATTAACAGAATCCAGAATTAAGAATTTTGTGTAAGTGTTTGTTTTGCAGAGGTCATACAGTTTTTATACCCTTCACCACACTGTGGTACAGAGTAATACGTCGTTGTGTATATGTTGGTAACAGGCAAAAGGAAACGAGACAGACCCATGGTTCCTTTTGAGAATGTATAGAATTACTTTCTGAGTTGATATAACTCCCAAATATTATTGTCCGATTTTATGTAAATGGTACACCAAAGTCCCTATATATCTTTTGATTTGCTCAAAATTTGACATGGCGTACTGAATTGAGTCTGTAATGATGTGCTCTAGGGTTCGTGCAAATCGGTTCAGATTTAGATATATATTTTCTTCCGATTTTATGTAAATTGTGGATCAATAGATTTGCACGAAATTTGGCACAACTTACTGAATTAAGTCTATTATGATGCGTTCTAACGTTCGTGAAAATCGGTTCAGATTTAGATATGGTTCCCATATATGTTTTCTTCCGATTTTATACAAATTGTTTAGAGCACAATTTATATAAAATCCAAAGTTTGTACCATTGACAAACAATTATGTTCAATGTACTGAAGTTAATACAAATTAATCTCTGGCAAGATTCGTTCAGATTGATTCAGATTTAGGTATATGGTGCACCGAGTGACACGATAGTTGAGACTAGATTGACGTTATTGCGTTTTGTTATTTCAATGTACCCAAAGTGGTGAATGGTATCATACTACTTCCCTTACTGGTTTCTTTTGCAATTCATAAGAATGATTTATCCTAACACGCACACAAAGAAGAGAATACTTTTACTCCTTGGAATTTTGAACAGCGACAGTCCTATTCTGGAAACTTGTGAATAAATGGCATGCTGAATTATTTTCTCCAACATAGCAGCCACATAAGAATGTGGCACCATACAGAATGAATGTAACACCTAGAAAAACCTCACACAACATTACCTAAAGAAATTTAGTGAAGGAGAAATAACTGTTGATGCTGTTAAAGAGGCGAAGTGAGGCCAAGCAGGTTATCTGACATATCTTTATGCATTTGCCCTTTTTATTCTGTATGCAACCTTGGAGATAGAATGTTGCTTTCAATAAGTTTTGTCTACATGACGACAAAAATAAATGCAGTTATGGAATTGAAAGTATATTTTTTAAGATGGAGTTTATTTATTTAAGTGTACATTAGCTACATGAATCTTCGTTTCAAAAATCTATGTACATATATATATATATATATATATATATATATTTGTAATATCAATGCGTAATAAAACTATAGAATTGAAACTATAATCTTAAAATTTTGGGGTGAGGGTCACTCTTGGCCCAAAGGTGTCAGATAAAGCTGGGTTTTGTGGACATTCGTACTAGAACGGCACGAAAAGTACTAAATGTGGAACAATTTGTATTTGGCGAATGTTCTAAATTTGTTAAAATTTTGTAGTATATTTGGTATACGGCTGAGATCTTGAAATTTTGAATTAGGATCATTGTTGGGGTGTAGGGCTTATAGCCCTTGAAAAAATGTCTTTAAATAATCCAGTACTCTTATAGTCCTTGAAAAACATGTCTTAAAAAATCCACGCCTCTTCTAGTCCTTAAAAACTAACTCTGAAATAATCCTCGCCTCTTGTAGTCATAGAAAAAATATTCTTTAAAAACTCCACGCCTCTTCTAGTCCTTGAAAAATATGCCTTACAAATCCACGTCACTTAAAGTCCTTGAAAATGTTCTTTAAAAAAGCCACGGGTCTAATGGTTATTGAAACAATATCTCTTAAAAATACTACGCCTTTTATTGTCCTAGAAATAATATTATTTAAGATATCCACGCCTCTTTTAGTCATTGAAATAAATTAGGACTTTTACAGTCCTTTAAATCCGAACATTGTACAATCCACAATAACCTGAAGTAAAAAGTAAAATATAAATTTAAAAAATGATCCTTTTAAATAATAAAAATTTGTTTTAATTTTAAGAAAAATTTTGAATTCCCTAAATCTGTCGGTATTATATAATGGGTATCTATTAAAAAATAATTTTCCAAATTCCAGACACTTAGGTTGCAATTTTCTGTAAAAACAACATAATATTTTAAAACATATTTAACAATTTCCTACATTCGCTAAAGAAGTAACGGACATATTCTAGTTTGCAAGGAAACTCTAGAATTCCCTCTAACCATTGCTGCAAATTTTATAAAAATCGGTTAAGTATTTCCTGAGTTATTCGAATTTCAATTATACCATGCACCGAAATATACACAAAAATCAATTTTGTAAAAATGTAAAGTTTTCTTTAAAACAGCAACATTGTGTACATGTGTAAGTAAGTGTATTTTACAAAGACCACAAAAATCAATTTTGTAAAAATGCTAGAAATAGGACCTTGAATTGTTTTTGTCCTGCAAGTATGCTATGATATTCATTACAAATAACCGTCGGACGTTATCAAAAAATGTGCCTTCGTTAAAAGACCTATTTTTGCGTGATTTTCATTTTCGGGTAATAGGCGCCCAGAATCGAATAGGAAGTATATTTCGGAGCAACGTTGAATTAAAATGTAAATAACTCTGCAACTACTTAACCGATTTTCATAAAATTTACAGCAATGTTTAGAGGGAAATCTGAAGTTTTATTACACAATAGAGTCGTTTATTTTGAAAGTGGTTTGCGTCCAGCTTTTCTTATATTACCATATATAAAGGTTTGGGTTTGAATTGATTCAAACAAAAATGTAAGTGGTTTTAATTTGGTTTAAGGCTGTGTGCCCTTAAACATGATAGAATATAAAACGTGTTATGTTTTGTAAACTTTTTTAGAAAACCATGATTTGTATTAGAACCTAAAATGGGCTTAGACCACTTTCAAAATAAACGATTCAATTTTACCGAATATAGGTAGAATTTTGTGCCGTGATTGTTAATTCATAATTGTTTTTTATAATGTATGGAATATTTCATTGTGTGAGAGGCACAAGACGGAATGGTCCGTTGGGTCCCATCTTCGATCGTGACATTACATGCGCTTAATACTGGAATTACACTAATTGAAAATGTTGACACTTTGTGCAAGATGGAGTGAACGCCTCTTCTAGTCCTTGAAAAATCGAAGACTCTTATAGTCCTTTACAGATCCACGCCTTTTCTAGTCCTTGAAAGATATTCCTTAACCGATTCACGCCTCTTTTAGTCCTTGACAAATATTCCTTAAAAAATACTTGGAAAAATATTCTATAAGTAATCCATGACTCTTACAGCCCTTGAAAAAAAAAAAATTCAAATAATCCACGACTCTTATAGTCCTCGAAAAACTATCTCTGAAATAATCCTCGCCTCTTGTAGTCCTAGAAAAATATTCTTTAAAGAATCCACGCCTCTTCTTGTCCTTGAAAAATCGAAGCCTTTTATAGTCCTTAACAGATCCACGCCTTTTCTAGTCCTTAAAAATATACCTCAACGCCTCTTCTAAACCTTGCAAAATATTCCTTAACAAATCAACGCCTCTTCTAGTCCTTGGAAAATATTCCCTAACAAATCCACGTCTCTTTTAGTTCTTGAAAAATATTCCTTAACAGACTCACGCCTCTTTTAGTCCTAGAAAAATATTCCTTGACAGATCCAAGGCTCTTCTAGTTCTTGAAAAATATTTCTCAATAAATCTAAGGCTCTTATAGTCTTTGGAAAAGTATTCTATAAATAAAAGAAAAAATCCTCGCCTCTTGTAGTTCTAGAAAAAATATCCTTTAAAAATCCACGCCTGTAATGGTCTTTGAAAAAAATATCCTTTAAAAAATCTACGTCTTTTATTGTCCTTGAAAAAATAGCCTTTAAAAAATCTGAGTCTTTTAATGTTCTTGGAAAATATTCCTTTATTGTCCTTGAAAAATATTCCTTTATTGTCCTTGAAAATTATTCCTTAACAGATACACCCCTCTTATTGTCCTTGAAAATTATTCCTTAACAGATACACCCCTCTTATTGTCCTTGAAAATTATTCCTTAACAGATACACCCCTCTTATTGTCCATGAAAAATATTCCTTAACAGATACACCCCTCTTATTGTCTTTGAAAAATATTCCTTAACAGATACACCCCTCTTATTGTCCTTGAAAAATATTCCTTAACAGATACACCCCTCTTATTTTCCTTTTCCA
>NW_026887210.1:0-11504 GCF_032173495.1 Musca vetustissima
AACTTGGACTTATGGAAAGGAAACCCAGTATGGAAGATTCAAAACTCAGTCGGGGCGACTTTATGATTTCCTTCAGCATTTTCGGTCCATACAAAGATGTTCCTACGTGCAATCTGAACCTGAAACATATTTGAACAAAATTTCAAACTTGTGTGTGTATCACCCGGACAAACAGTGTGACTTGGGTGTACTGTTTTGGACCTATTGCAATATCAAATAATAACATTGTCATTGTAATATGCCAAAGCTCTATCTTATATATCTTATATATATAAAAATAAGATATAAGATCCGGCTGAAAAGCGTACCCATATTCCAAAAAATATGGAATAATGAGGTGTTCATTTATATGGAAGCTACCCTTAAACGTGGACCAATAGTAGATACAATTCATACCCCATGAAAATCTAAAACATGTAATTAGAGCCAATTTGTTGGGATAAAGTATCCATACTTCTTAAAAACTTGAAATTTTAGAAATACCATTACATAGGCCTACACTAAAGATGAGAATCAATGAAAAAGGTACCCAATTATATTAAAGACATATCGCTTGGAAAATAGGTTATAAATTTATCATAACAAAACATTCCACATCGCACCTCACTTTTGTTATTTTTTCACATGACTGAATAACTAAAATAATCCGCATGTAACTCTTTTACACATTCATAACAAATTTACATTCGGCTATGTATGTGTCTGTCTTTATAACTCAGCCCTGGAGTTACAACTCATAAATTCTTGTTTTGCAACACCACCAACGGCTACTGAAAAATTGAATTTTTATTACATCCCACAAAGCGTTGTATGTGTTTGGACTATACAGTCGACTTGTTTTCGCTGATATGCTCGGATTGTTGTTGGGTGCAGCAAATTACTTTTATTCCAACATCTCTTCTTCCTCCTCTTCTTTTTTTGGTGATAGCCAACCGAAAGATTTATTTATGCCATCCAATGTCAGTAGTAAATTATAAACGAACGCAACAACGACAACAGTCACAACGACACCAAAAACAAAAAGTTCAAAGTATTATTACTTTATATGTCACCATTAAGAGGATATATTTTGTCTTGGTTTTTTTCGTGTATGTATGTGTGTGAGTATTGGTTTTCCAATATTCAACAAAACATTCAGAATCGAATGAAAATGGAGATGAATTAATGGCCGAGTGTCATCGGACACATATGGACTTTATGTCTCTACGTGAAGTGAACTTTAAGTACGTGGATAAAGTTACTACGTCAAACCGAAATTGCAATGTTATCATGGAATGTGTATATGATATTCAATGGTCTTCCATTATAATTGTAAGAAAACTTTTTAATTATTTAATTACCAGAAAGTTTTCATAAATACTCCACACTGCGGAACAGGATATTATATATAAATTTAAAGATGTAGACCTGTACAACATGTGGTTTCTCACAGGCCTTATAATACGTGAAATTTCAAATATCTAAAATCGATCGTGACTTTCATATGGGACGTAACCTCTGTATATAGAAGCATGAATTTATATTGACAATTTTGAAAAAAATGTGAATAAGTTGTTTACCCACCAAGATCCCGGAACGTCACATGAAAGCTAATTCGTAATACTAAACCAGTAAGGAAAGTTCAAAAAGTACGACGGGGCTGACTAAATGATACCCTTCACACCTTTGGATACATGCAAGAGATGCTAATAACAAACAATATTCTGTACACAGAGCAGATATAAACTTTTTAGAGGACCATGTTAATGGAATCGGGTCAAACTAAAGGTGTTATCTACGTAGATATTTGAACAAATTAAAAACCCAATACAATCCTTGAAAGTTTGGTGCATCATTTAGATAAAATCGGACGAAACTATATATAGAAGTTATATCTAAATCTGAACCGATTTCCACAAAACTTCGCGTTTGTTTGAATTGGACAAATAGTGAGTGTTTTATGCACCATTTAGATGAAATCGGGCGAATGTATATATATATATATATAGGAGCTATATCTAAATCTCAACCGATTTCAAGAAAATTATGATGACATCAAACTGACTTATGTCAGTACACTGTGTAAAATTTTGTATGTACCGGACATTCCTTGGGAATTTGGTGCACCATTTACATAAAATCGGACGAAACTATATTTGAGAGCTACATCTAAATCTGAAGCGATTTCAACAAAGCTTTACGGACATCAAATGGGACTTAAGTCAGTACGCTGTGATAAATTTAAATAAATTAAAATTGGCAGTATGGTGCTCCATTTACATAAAATCGGACGAAACTATATGGGAGCTATATCTAAATCTGAACCGATATCAACAAAACTTCGCACACATCAATCTGAACCTAATCAGTACTATGTGCAAAATTTTGTATCAATCGGACTAATATTGGGAGTTTGGTGCACCATGTACAAAAAAATCGGACGAACATATATATGGGAGTTACATCTAAATCTGAACCGATTTTTTCCTACTTTCAATAGAGTTCGTGCTTAGGCCAAATAAGTGACATGACATGACAAATATCATCCAAATAGGTTCATAAATGCGACCTGTACTTGGTTCACAAAAATACACGGACGGACGGACATGCATAAATTGACTCAGAAAGTGATTCTATGCATATTCGCAAAAGGAACCATGGCTCTATCTCAATTCCTTTTGCCTGTTACAAGCATATGCACAAATACAATATAAGGCATATGTTTAAATTTACAAGTTGATAAAATATTGACCCTTTGTGGGGGATACTAACAGGAGAGTGTCGACTGGTACCACCTTCGAACTTGTTCTAGATTTTGTAGATATTGTAGTTCGCGTACGGTTTGGTTTAAAACGGTCACTATATTCACTAAATATTGAAAATTGTTACCATTTGTGGGGGAAGTAAGAAACGGTTGTGCAATGTTTGGTTCAAATCGGATAATCCATTCGCATAATATTATATTAATTTTTAGCAAATTTTTGACCATTATATGAGGGAGATACCAAAAGGAATGGTCCGATATTGCCGATTTTCGAACTTGATCTACGCGAAAAAACACCCAGTTGGAGAATGTATATATGTATAATTAATATCCAAATAAAATAAGAAGCGGTCGTAGCAGCTTTAAGTCTTAAAGCTATGAACGAGTCGACCAACTAAAATCGGATCCTCAATCAGTAGTTTTGAGTCGGACCGAATGGCTAAGATAAGAGTAATCATGATACCAGATACAGAGACTCATGGGATTGCGGAACACTAGCAAACATGTCCCTTGGTAACTGTTGTTACACAGATGGCTGCCGGGTAGCAGGAAAGTATGGACTGAGGCTTTTAATTGAAGAGCCGTAAACTGAAATTTCACATAGCCTACCAAATCTCAATACGATCCTTCAGAGTGATGTTCGACCTAGTGCCAAAGTGCCATCACAAACAATTACATCCTCAACTCTACCGGATCATGTGAGAACTATAGGAAATGCAGTATTTTCAAGTTTTTTTTTACTTTTTAGAGCGCTCAACAGGTTCTGCAAGATTATGTGTGTATCCAAATACCGGACATATAGTGGAACCAACTTTAAAATTTGACATATACTACTCCTACAATGTTTGTTATTGCAAATTAAATATATCGGCCCACTTTTTGGTATAGTTCTTATATTGGATGCAATTTGACACTATGTTCCTGTAGGCTAACATACATCTAAGCAGAAAATTTTCATGTTCTTACATAGCCCCCATATAATGGCCGGCTCCATTCGCGGTATTTTGAAAATTTAAAGCGGCAGTAATTTGGGTTACCAGGGTTTTGAAGGCACCTATGCATAAAATCTATATTTTGATATAGACTCCATAAAAATGTACCGCCCTATTTTCGATATAATTTGCTGACATTTTATTAACAGAAAATTTTCGGTATAAGTGCATGTTTTCACATACCTCCCGTATAAAGGTTCCGCCCAACATTTCGAGTTTTTACGGATTAACCATACTTCACCATAAAGTGACTTTATTTAGCGTTTCGAATTTTTGGGAGGGTTAAAAATATTATTGCAGAATATGTTCTATATAGATCTAAGTTTTGACATAGCTCCCATATAAACATCATGCCACATTTACTGAATTTATACCCTTCACCACACTGTGGTACTGGGTATTATGTCTTTGTGCATATGTTTGTAACAGGCAAAAGGAAACGAGATAGACCCATGGTTCCTTTTGAGAATATGTATAGAATCACTTTTTAAGTCGATTTATGTATGTCCGTCCGTCTGTCCGTCTCTCTGTCCATGTATTTTTGTGTGAGCAAAGTACAGGTCGCATTTATGATCCGAATTGGATGAAATTTGACACAGCTCATTTGTTTGGCCCAAGGACGAACCCTATTGAAATTGGGAAAAATCGGTTCAGATTTAGATATAGCTCCCATATATATTTTTGTCCGATTTAATGTAAATGGCGTACCAAAGTCCCTATATATATTTCGATTTGCACGAAATTTGGTACAACGTACTGAGTGATGTCTGCCAAAGTGATGAGTGATGTCTGCCAAATTCCATGAAAATCGGTCCAGATTTAGATATAGCTCCCATATATAGTTTCGACGGTTTTCATGTAAATGGTGCCCCAAAGTCCCTATATATCTTACGATTTGCACGAAATTTGGCATAACGTACTAAATTGAGCCAGGAATGATGTCTGCCAAGTTTCGTGAAAATCGGTCCAGATTAAGATATAGCCACATATAGTTTCGTCCGATTTCATGTAAATGGTACACCAATGTCCCTACATATCTTTAGATTTGCACGAAATTTGACATAACGTACTGAATTGAGCCTAGAATGATGTCTGCAAAGTTTCGAGAAAATCGGTGTAGATTTAGATATATCTCCCACATATAGTTTCGTCCGATTTCATGTAAATGGTGCACCAAAGTCCTTATATATTTCGATTTGCACCAAATTTGGCATAACGTACTGAATTGAGCCTAGAATGATGTCTGGTATGTTTCGTGAAAATCGGCCCAGATTTAGATATAGTTCCCTATATAGTTTTGTAAATAGTGCACCAAAGTCAAATAGTAAATAGTGCACCAAAGTCCATATATATCATTCGATTTGCACGAAATTTGGCATAACGTACGGAATTGAGCCTAGAATGATGTCTGCCAAGTTTCGAGAAAATCGGTATAGATTTAGATACAGCACCCATATATAGTTTCGTCCGATTTCATGTAAATGGTGCACCAAAGTCCCTATATATCATTCGATTTGCACGAAATTTGGCATAACGTACTGAATTGATGCTGGAATGATGTGTGCTGAGTTTCGTGAAAATCGATTCAGATATATATATATATATATATATATATATATTCGCCCGTTTAATCTAAATAGTGTACCAAGTTCTTATGTTGCATAGCGTTTTGAATTTTATCCAGAATGATGTGTGCCAAGTTTCGGAAAATCGGTCAAGACTTAGATATAGCTCCCATATATATTTTCGTCCGACTTAATGTAAATGGCCCACCACATGTATCTTTCGATTTGGATAACATTTGGCATAGCGTTCTGAATTGATGCTGGAATGATGTGTGCTGAGTTTCGTGAAAATCGATTTGCACAAAATTTGGCATAGCGTTCTGAATTGATGCTGGAATGATGTGTGCTGAGTTTCGTGAAAATCGATTCAGATCTAGATATATATATATATATATATATATATATATTTTTTCGTCCGATTTAATCTTAATAAGGTACCATGTTCTTATGTTGCATAGCGTTTTGAATTTAATCCAGAATGATGTGTGCCAAGTTTAGTTCAAATCGGTTGAGATTTAGATATAGCTCCCTTATGTTATAGATTGATTTTAAGTAATTAACGCACCAAGGAACCAATATATGGCTGATAGGAACAAAACGTACTGAAATTAGTATAACCTAACCTGTGACAAATTTCGTTGATATCTGTTCATATTTGGATATAGCATCCATATATAAGTAAATTGTGCATCAAACTCCTCATATTTGTTAGATTGACATCAAATGTTGCACAACATACAAAGAAGTACAGACCAAGCCCAACGGATGATATTTGGTCGAAGTCGATTTACATACTTTTGTTCCATTGTAACAAACGAATTACATGTTTATGGATAGATCTAGGTCGGTTCACATTTAGATAAATATCACATGAAATAAATGAAATAATTCACATGAAATAAAATTCATACAATTTCAAGATAATAGTCCTGTTTAATATACCCATAGTGGTGAAGGGTATCATATAGTCGGCCCCGTCCGACTTTACTTCTTTCCTTACTGGTTTGAAATATGACTATTTCTCACTATATGCCTGTATTTGGGTACACCAGATTCTTAGGGATTAGGAAACAATAATTTTAAATATATTACGAAGTGACCGTTTTTGACCGCAGTTCTTATCGAAGTTGTTGCAATTTTAAAATAATTTTATTTTACTCTGTCAAATACAATTTGTTTTCAAATGTCTCAAAATACTTTATTTTAATTAAACAAGATAATTATTAAAAACCACAAGCAATTCTTAACAAAAATTAAGTATTGCTTTAAACGAATTATATTTCTGAAATGATATATATTTAAAATGTCACAAATATTTAAATCTTTATTTTCAATTGTCACATAAAATTAATGAACAAAATTTAATAGCACAACTAAAATACTGTCAAACATACACATATGCTATACATGCAAATACCTTGACTAAATAGAAGTGCCAATTTTCTACTTGGTTGAACACAAATCTATAAGTAATTCATTATCAACTCATATATTATTGTGTCCACAGAAAAAAAAAAACGAACAACAACAATACTAACAACCCTTTGAATATTCCTTGGATATGGAAAATAATAAAATTCAATTATTATTCTTGCTTTCTTGGCATCTTCGCTGTGTAACGCCAAGCGAAGCCATTCAATTCAATTAAAAGTCCATCATGCGATACATTGATTTTCTCTATTCCCGAATATTATTATCACCATCTATCAATTTTTGCACATTTCTCTTTCGTGGAAAAGGAGAAGTGAAAAAAATCTGAAAAAATATGAATAATATTTTTGTTTTAGATGGTGCCAGGTACACGTCATACATATCCACATTTTATTATGTATTAGTGTAGATTCAGAAAAGAAAACCCCAATGGAGAACACATCCACCATTGTAATACACAAATTTATTATGACAGCAAAAGACTCAAGAATTGATAGCATAGCCACCATCTCAGCCATCATCATCACAGTTGATGATATGTCCCAAGTGTTTTCCGTTGCTCAACTGATGTTCGATAAAAGCTTGTGAAGCTCTCCATTTCATCATCTTCCCCAGCATCACCAACACCGCCTTGAAGAGTATTAGAGGCATCATATCAATCTTGACAATTTTATTATTGCATGGCGAATTAAGGCGAAGAAAAGTAAAACGTTTTATCTCGGTGGTTTATTTTCTTCTGTTTTTGTTACCTAATTTCTTCCAGGTAGAATGTTTAGAGGGAAGACAGACAATGTTGTCATTACCGAACAACATAGTACAGTGTTGATGCGTTGCCGTCAATCAGTTTTAAGATTTCTTGGGATAACATCCGTTGAGTATGGCTGTCCGATGATTTTTTTTTTTTTTTTGTAGAATGTGGTTCACCTTAAATGTGTAAAATAAAAGCGATGGGTTCTTCCGTATACCCTCCACCGTGGGTTACCTTAAATGAAAATATTGGGAAGATTCCAATAAGTGGACCTATACCGATAATTTTACCAAGCGATTACTGTATACCATAATGTACACCAAATACACAATTCAGTAATTTAACCAGTAACGAAAGTAGTAAAGTCGGACGGGGCCGAATATATGATACCCTTCACCACTATGGGTATATTAAACAGGACTATAACATACAATTGGATGAAAAACATGTGATATTTATCTAAATGTGAATCTCTAGGCTCAATTAAGTACGTTATGCCAAATTTCGTGCAAATCGAAGGATATATAGGGACTTTGGTGCACCATTTACATGAAATCGGACCAAACTACATATGGGAGCTATATCTAAATCTTGACATATTTCCAAGAAACTTGGCAGAAAGTACGTTATGCCAAAATTCGTGCAAATCGAAAGATATTTAGGGACTTTGGTGGACCATTTACATCAAATCGGACGAAACTATATATGGGAGCTATATCAAAAACTGGACCGATTTTCTCCTAACTTGGCAGACATCACTCTAGGCTTAATTCAGTACGTTATGCCAAATTTCGTGCAAATCGAAAGATATATAGGGACTTTGGGCACCATTTACATGAAATCGGACGAAACTATATATGGGAGCTATATCTAAATCGTGACCGATTTTCTCCAAACTTGGCATACATCACTCTAGGCTTAATTCAGCACGTTATACCAAATTTCATGCAAATCAAAAGATATATAGAGACTTTGGGGCACAATTTACATGAAATCGGACGAAACTATATATGGGAGCTATATCTAAATCTGGACCGATTTTCACGAAACTTGGCAGACATCATTCTTGACCTAAATGATTAGGCTGTACCAAATTTCGTGCAAATCGAAAGATATATAGGGACCGTTTACATTAAATCGGTTAAATATATATATGGGAGCTATATCTAAATCTGAACCGATTGTTCCCAATTTCAATAGGGTTCGTCCTTGGGCGGAATAAGTGACCCATGCCACATTTCATCCAATTCGGATCATAAATGCGACCTGTACTTTGTTTACAATTTAACATGGACAGACAGACGGAAGGACGGACATGCATAAATCGACTTAGAAAGTGATTCTATGCATATTCTCAAAAGGAACCATGTGTCTATCTCGTTTCCTTTTGCCTGTTACTAACATATGCACAAAGACATAATACACTGTACCACTGTGTGGTGAAGGGTATAATGAGGATTTTTCCTAAAATCGCAAAAAAGAGGTAAACCAATATTAACAATGCCTTGTAGGGTAGAACATGTGTATAAAATCCTCAAAATACTGAAATTTTGTGGCCAGATATATTTGAGGCCATCATCAACGTATACGAGGATAGGGTGGTGGCCGCTGATTCAATATAAAACCAGTAAGGAAAGTAGTAAAGTCGGACGGGGCGAAACGAATGCATCCTAACCAAAGGGTCATTAACATGAAATTGTATACTCAAATATATATGACCTTTATCTAAATGTGAACCGACTTAGATTTAAAGCAAATATTCGATATATAGCAAATATCAAAAATATCAAAATGCTCCATTTTGTAGGTTGTGCAGAATTTCATGTCAATATTACAAACATGAGGAATCCGATTTCAACGAAACTTGTCACAGGTTAGATTGTATTTATTTCAGCAGGTTTAGTTCCTAATGGCATTTTTTAAATTGGACGAACATATATATGAGAGCAGTATCTAAATCTAGACTCAATTCATTACGCTATGCCAAATTTCATGGAAATCGAAGGATATATATGGACTTTGGTGAATCATTTACATTAAATCAGTCGCATATATATATGGGATCTATATCCAAATCTGAACCGATTTTTAAGAACTTTTACACACATCATTCTAGACTCAATTCAGTACGCTATGCCAAAACTCGTGCAAATCGAATAATTTTCAGGGACTTAGGTCCACCATTTACCTAAAATCGGGCGAAACTGTATTTGGGAGCTATATCTAAATCTAAACCGATTTACACGAAACTTAGTACACGTCATTCTAAATTCAATTTAGTACGCTATGCCAAAATTCGTGCAAATCGAAAGACATGTAGGGACTTTGGTACACCATTTACATTAAATCGGACGAACCTATAGGGTTCGTCCTTGGGCCAGATAAGTGAACTGTGCCAAATTTCATACAAATCGAATCATAAATGCGATCTGTACTTTGTTAAAAAAATACATGGAAGGACAGACGGACATGCGTAAATCGACTCAGAAAGTGATTCTATGAATATTCTCAAAAGCAACCATGGGTCTATCTCGATTCCTTTTGCCTGTATTTGTGCACCACACCACAGTGTGGTGAAGGGTATAAAAACCAAATTACAAAAAAAAATTTTGTTGAAACACGCGTTCAAGAACCCCAAAATACCGAAAATTGGGGGGTACCCGTATATGGGGGCTACCCGCAAAAATTTACCTATATTTATACCCTACACAACTATGTTGTCAGGGTATTATAGCTTTGTGCAGCCCCAAAAGTTTGTAACGCCGCGAAATATTGGTCGTAGACCCACCTTTAAGTATACCGATCATCATATCTCGACTAGCTGAGTCGATCTAGACATGTGTGTCCGTCCGTCCGTCCGTCCGTCTGTCCATTATAATTTGTAAACACGATACAGGCCACAGTTATGGACCAATCTTCACGAAATTTTGCATGTAGGATGGGTTCTGGCCAATGAAGACCCCTATTGTTTTTGGGAAAGATCGGTTAATATTTAGGGGATGAAATGGACCAAATACTAAATTTTTGTCGGTTTTTCTGGTCGCTCCACAGGCCGCAATAATGGCCCGAACATCGTGAAATTTTGCATGGAGAAGGGGGTCGGGCCAAAGAATAAGCATGTCTGTTTTGATAAAGATCGGTCAATATTTAGCGGGTCAAATGGACCCTGACTTTTGTGTGAAAAATGACAAAATTTGTATTCTATAGCGTATATATTTACCCCTGAATGACATAGACCCGAAAAGTTGATATTATATCCAAGAGGAGTGGTTGACCTTTAAATTATGACCAATTATATTGTTGCATGTGCTCTGATGTGGGAGTTACACCTAAATATTTACAGGTATCTCCGTATTTGTATGTTATTTAGTAACCCATTATAACTCTAGAGAGCCGAACATAGCGCTGATCGCTTTGAAATGTTTCATGAGGTTCCAGTTATGGTCAATGACAACGCTATAATTTTCGGTGATGATCAGATAATAATTTTGGAATGAAGTGGACCGAAAACTTAATTTGTATACCCTACACAACTATGTTGTCAGGGTATTATAGCTTTGTGCAGCCCCAAAAGTTTGTAACGCCGCGAAATATTGGTCCTAGACCCACCTTTAAGTATACCGATCGTCATATCTCGACTAGCTGAGTCGAGGATGAGGATGCCAATGCCAATATCACCAAATATTGCCCAGGAGTTCCGTGGTAGTTGTGTAGGGTATCGTATGGTCGGCTTCGTCCGACTATACTGCTCCGCTCACTGGTTTTAATTTATAGTGGAGAGATTTGCTACCTAATAAGAACTCGACATACAAAACTACAGTCAATTCGGTTGAAAAATACGATCAGAACCCCCAAAATACAAAACATTTGGGTGTGCCGTTATATGGGGACTACCAGAAAAACTGGACCTATATTTATAATTTTTAGTGGATTATTTTGGTACCCAATAAGAACCCAATGTACAAAATTTCAGAGAATTCGGTTATAAACCGAGCCCAAGAACCCCCAAATTCCGAAAATTGGGG
>NW_026887211.1:0-11647 GCF_032173495.1 Musca vetustissima
GGAAAATACGGCTACAAACTTCGAAATTGTCTTAGAATTTCATACCATATGGGGACACATCCAAAACGCCAAACAAATAACTTAAATATTTTAGTATAAAAAGGAGGTTATAAGGGGGCGAATACTACAAATTTTTATGAAGAAGATTTCCCACCACATACGACTGCAAAATACCAAATTACAAATTTGACAAAATACCGAAAATTGGGAAATATACCTTATATGGGGGGCTACCAAAATAAACTTTATATTTATAACTTTTAGTGGGAACTTGTTACCCTTTAAGAACCCAACGTACCAAATTCGAATTCGGTTGAAAAATGCGTCCAAGAGCCCTAAAACACTGAAAATTAAGGAGTACCCTTATATAGCAGTTATGCCTTAACGTGACCCGATACAGCCCATCTTCGAATTTGACCTGCCTGCAGACAAAAGACAGCTCTATGCAAAATGTTGGCTATCTAACTCAATTCGTTTAGAGTCTAGAGTGATTACAACAGAGAAATGGACATTTTTAAATCATAATAAAAATATACCCTGATCGTCATCATAAATGCAAACGGACGTAACTACAGAAACATTCAAAATTGACTCTTTGTTTGATTATTGTTTTTTAATCCAACTACATGTTCACACAATAATTTCGAATTTATGATCCGAATTGGGTGAAATTTGGCACGGCTCATTTATTTGGCCCAAGGACGAGCCCTATTGAAATTGAGAAAAATCGGTTAAGATTTAGATATATATTTTCCTCCGATTTAAAGTAAATGGTTCACCAAAGTCCCTGTATATCTTTCGATTTGCACGAAATTTGGTACAGCGTACTGAATTAATTCAATTATAACGTGTGTTAAGTTTCGTGAAAATCGGTTCAGATTTAGATACAGCTCCCATATATATTATCGTCCGATTTATTGTAAATGGCGTACCAAAGTCCCTGTATATCCTTCGGTTCAGATTTAGATATATATCCCATATATGCCAGAAAAAAGTGCTAAAACTAAATATATTGTAGAAGGACATACGGTATTCTATGCCGTATACATTTATTGTAGAAGGACAGAGACCAGGTGTGGAGCTATACGTAAATATTTACGTATTCTAATAAAGTTTAGAATTACCATTATTACACTAGATGATAGCTATGCTATTTTGCATAAAGTTCCGGTTATGGTGAAGTGACACATCTATAGTTTTGAACGGAGTGTTTGAAAAGAGTGTTTTTTTTAGATGCCACCTTTGTAACCCGAGCACCGATAAACCAATAAATACGGGAAATCTACTCAACGAAAAATCATGACTACTTTAATTATGATCTGTCAAAAATTTTTAATTAGGGGAACCCCCCCCCCATTCTCGATTTTAATTTTTCAAGATTTTCAATGGGCTGTTAAATGAATACAAATGCTTGTTAAGGTTTGTTTGCACATATATAATTGAAGATTTAAAAGAGAAGAAAAATAATTTACAAAAAAATTTTGTTATTGTTTTGTTGCTGTTTTTTGTAATTAAAGAAAAGTCCTTATTTTTGATGGCGGGCATGATAACTCCTCACTGGAACATCGGAATCCGAAAATTCCAACGGTGTTAGAAAGAGTACATGTCTGGCTCTCGTATGAACTAGGATTATTGACTTCGCTCTAAAATTAACAAAATGGTGGACCTTTGAAAAAATATTTTTGGAAAAACCAAGTTAAAAAAGAAGGAAGATCTTCACCGATTGGCTTTATCATAGTTCATACGAGAGCTATACACTCCCAGAGAAACGTGTCAAAATTTGGAATCGATTGGATTATTAGTTTTTGAATTATCGTGCCCGCCATTCGCAAAAAAATGTTTAGAGAAAAACGCGTTTAAAGTTTGAGAAGCCCTTCAGCCGTCACTTGATGCCGACACAATAAATCGGCTATATCTTCAAGAGTTCTTGAGATATTCACTTGAAATTTTGTAGAGACATTCTTTAATCAGTGTACATTCGAATTATATAAACAAAAATTTTGACCCCGATAATGGGGGGTCCCCTTAAATGAACCAAGACCTTAGCAGTACAATTAAAAAAACATTCCATTGCATTTTTTCTTGTCAAAAGAAGTAAATACATCTATTTAAATTATATTCATTAATATACCCTAATGGGTCGATTATGGATAGTTGCGATTTCAACTGAAATAGTGATAGGTGCTAGATCGATTTTTTTGGTGCTAAACGAGTTTAAAAAGTGCTAAATCTAGCACTAAAAGTGCTAAATTGGCAACACAAATGGCGTACCAAAGTCCCTATATATCTTTCGATTTGTGCGAAATTTAGCATAGCGTATTGATTTAAGTCCAGAACAATGTGTGTTAAGTTTCCTGAAAATCGGTTCAGATTTAGATTTAGCTCCCATATATATTTTCGTCCGATTTAAGGTAAATGGTGCCCGAAAGTCCCTATATATCTTTCGATTTGAACGAAATTTGGCACAGCGTAATGAATTATGTCTAGAATGATGTGTGTTACGTTTCGGCTCAGATTTAGATATATAGTTTCGTCCGATTTGAAGTAAATTGTGCACCAAATACCCAATGTTACACCGATTGTCACAAAATGTTGCACAACGTCAATGATGCATCATGGACCCAAAATATGACCGATAGGAATCAAACGTACTGAGATTAGTAAAACCTAACCTGTGAAAAGTTTCGTTGAAATTGGTTCATATTTGGATATAGCTCCTATATAAATGTTCGTCCTGTTTTAAGTAAATGGTACATCAAACTCCTTATGTTTGTCAGATTAACATGAAATTTTGCACAACGTACAAAATTGAGCATAAAATTACTTAATTGCTTGCTTTGTAGATGTACATGTTAATGGTTCTTCAAAAGTGCGACGTCTGTAATGATAATATGAATTTTTTATAATAAACTAAACGTACAAAAAACCTTTCAAACCCAAATGTCTCTTGTGACAATTCGAAGTTCTTACGTTACCAGCGATACGACCCCAATGAGAAGTTCGTTTCGTTGGCGCCTGACTTCGTGGTCAACAAGGCATTTACAGACAACTACAACACATTTCCCACTGCTATGCGTCGTCACTTTGTGACGGATGCACATAACGTTGTTGTTGTTGGCATTGCTAGTTAAAGCAATAAACCAAACAGTATGACCGTGCCTCGTCTACAACTTCAGTAAAAAACATTTTGCAAAAACAATATATATGGGAGCTATATCTAAATCTGAACCGATTTTCAGGAAATTTAACACACGTCGTTTTAGGCTTAATTCAGTACGTTGTGCCAAATTTCGTGCCAATCGAAGGATATATAGAGACTTTGGTGCACTATTTACCTAAAATCGGACGAAAATATATATGGGAGCTATATCTAAATCTGAACCGATTTTCAGGAAATTTAACACACGTCGTTCTAGGCTTAATTAAGTACGATGTGCCAAATTTCGTGCAAATCGATGGATATATAGGGACTTTAGTGCACCATTTACATAAAATCGGACGAAAATATACATGGGAGCTATGGGAGCTAATCTGAACCGATTTTTCGACGAACCAATAGGGTTCGTCCTTGGGTCAAATAAGTGAACTGTGCCAAATTTCATCCAAATCGGATCACAAATGCGACCTGTACTTTGTTAACAAAAATACATGGACGGACGGACAGACGGACATGCATAAATCGACTTAAAAAGTGATTCTATGCATATTCTCAAAAGGAACCATGTGCCCATCTCGTTTCCTTTTGCCTGTTACAAACATATGCAGAAAGACATAATACCCTGTACCACAGTGTTGTGAAGGGTATAAAAACTTAATACTCGTCATTCTAGACTCCATAAAGTACCCTGTTCAAAGTTCTGTCGCTATCGGAGAATTACATATTTTTGATTCAGAAAATATCATGTTAAAAGACGTAACTGATATAAAAACCTTTCAAACCAAACACAAAAATAATTTTTATTAAAAAACGACTCTATAGATATATACTTTGTTGGGTCGGAAATGATTATTTCGATGAGTTACAAAGAGGAAAACAAACTTAATATACCCTCCATTCCACCGATAGGATTAATAACGTGTTAAAATTTGGAAACAATTACATTATTATTCGTAAAAACACTGTTTCGAGAAAAACACGTTAAAAGTTTGAGAAGCACTCTTGCCGTGACTTGATGCTAACTCAATAAATCGGCCAAATCTTCAAGAGTTGTCGAGATTTTCACTTTAAATTTTATAGGGACATTCTTGAATTAGTGTAGTTTCGAATAATATCAAACAACAAAATTCAATATTTTAAAAACGAGATTGGGGAGGTCTTCTTAAATGACCACCACGCTAACTGTTGCAAGCAATGATTATTTTCAGCTAATTTTCGGTCATTTCTTGAAACATATTTAGCGGTATCTTGGTCTTGATAAATGTTGATTTTTAAGTGTTCAAGACTTGAAGGTTTATCTTCTTAAACACGGTCATTCGCGTAGTCCCACAAATAAGTCCAATTGTGGGAAATCACATTATCTAGGTGTTCAGTTGATATCGCCACGACGAGAAATTACACGGAAATGTATCTTGCAATAAAGCCATATTCGCTCGAGTTGTGTGACACCGTCTTGTAGAAACCACAATTTGCTCTTGAAAATAATAAAGTTAGTTTAACAACTTAGTTTGCCAGATGTCGAATTCCAGTTCCATACATTTGAAAACACAAAATGGATAAATCCCTACATCGATATGTATATGTAAGTATTTGCAGAGATAATCCATACGATTTGCCCAATTTAGAATATTTCAACATATCATTTTCACACAAATGATAATTCGCCGATGTACATTGTATCAATTGCATAACAATAATTGCACAATGAAATAATAAAAAATAAGAAATTCATTTGTTATTATTACTGTATATATACGTGCCATGGGATTGAATCAAACGAATGGTCAATATATAGATACAATACATTTCAATTCCATTTATTTCATATTTTGTTTTGTATATTTCGTTGTCATACTCGATGCCACCTCACGTGCTCTACATTTACGTACATCTGCTTAAGTTCGGAGGAACTTAATTTACTAAAAGCCTCTTAAGCATAAATAAATCCCAAAGGATTGGGAATTACGTGTATTTTTCATGGTATCAGTATCTGTATCAACAAGCTATATTGCATTTATTTGTAGCTTAGCTAGGGTTTACATTAAAATATCCATTATTAATAACCTGTTGATGTGAATGAAATCTTATCTTTTGGAATAACTAGCCTTGGTGATTATTGATTATTAGACTTTTCCCATTTGCATGATAGAAACAAGTACACAATGCCACAATATCCTGCACCACAGTGTGAAGTAGCATAGAAATAATCGTTGAAAGATGTTTGATGGTATTACCAAATACTTTTCGTTTCTTTAAATAATTTATGCTGTGAACACCACATACACATTGCCGTTGCGGTTTATTGGTTTGAATCCAATAACAACCTGCATGTTTGATTTACATGAAAATTGGTTAGGAATTTCCGCGAAATTGTATGTACACGTATAGCCCCTCTTAAACGTTAATTCTTTGAAGAAGGATAAAGCACTCAACCATTGGGACTTGGTGAATACAGTAATGTATGTAATGGAAAATGTTGAAAATTTTGGAAAACTATACATGATGTACAAACAGATTTTATCTTTAAGAGGATCATTTCCTCTGTACACAAAGAAACACGCTTATGTAACAGTACATATTTTATAAAAGTATACGACAACCAGTAAGGAAAGCAGTAAAGTCGGACGGGGCCGACTATATGATACCCTTCACCACTTTGGGTATATTCAACAGATGAATCATAACAGACGTCGAATTTTTGAAGGACCATTAACATGAAAATGGATCCATAAACATGTCATTCTGTAACCTACACTAAAGTTTTCATTTGGTCAGATATAGGGTTGCTTCTTACAATGGGACAAAATTATATAAAGCAATGTAAAGGAAATGTATTATAGTAACTATTTATTTATTTTTTATTTATTTATTTATTTCAGTCTATGGAAGTATAAATCCTTACAGACTAGATTATTATGAGATAAAGTGTAAATCTAATAATTCTTTAAATTTATCTAAAGTATAAGTAAAATCCAAACTTAATTCTATATTTATTAGATTGAATTGGTTAAGCATTCTTACAATGGGCTCATTTTGGGCATAGTTACTATTATGTGTTTTTACATGAAAATATTCAACAAATCTAAGGGGTCTTGCCGGTACTTTGAATCCAATTAACCGAAGCAAATCAGGACAATCTATATATCCACAAACCAATTTATAAAGAAAAATGATAGACATTTTAGATCTACGATCACTCAATAAATCCAGATGTATAAGTTTACACCTAGATTCATAAGATGGCAGAGGTAAGGAAAACTTTAATGAATATAAAGCAAAATAGATAAACTTTTTTTGTAGCCTTTCCAAGCGATTAACGTGCACAGCATAATATGGATTCCATACTATTGACGCATAATCAAGCTTAGATCGAACGAAAGTTGTAAATAATAATTTACGAGTATATGGATCGGAAAATTCTTTACAATTGCGTTTTAAAAATGCTAAAGCCGAATAATCTCTAGGCATAATATAATCAATATGATATTTGAATGAAAGTTCATAATCAAAAACAACCCCAAGGTCAAGTTTAGTATATACTTTTGACAATAAAATATTATTAATTTGATACTGAGTATCAATTTTTTGTAAACGCCTACTAAATGGTAGGTGAACACACTTAGAAATGTTGAAATCCAATTTGTTTAATTGACTCCAAGAAAATAATCGATTTATATCAGCTTGTAATAATTTAGAATCCTGAAAACTGGAAATTTTTGCAAATAATTTAATATATGCAACTTTGCCAATAAAATTTTGTGTGAAACTCTGTCAAATGCTTTACAAAGATCAAAGTAGATAGCATCGACTTGATATCCATCCTCAAAATTTGAAATACAATAATTTGTAAAAAGAAGAAGATTTGTCACCGTTGATCTATTTCTTATGAAACCATACTGAGAAACTAATAGAAATGAATGAACCGAGTTAAAAAGGAAATTAAATATAATATGTTCGAAAAGCTTGGAAACACTGGATAATTTTGATATAGGTCTATAGTTTTTTATATCATTCTTAGCACCAGTTTTATAAACAGGGGTAACTGAAGAAATCTTCCATCTATCTATAAATAAACCTTTAGATAAAGAGAGATTAAAAATATGAGCTAAGGGAAAACAAATGGATTTACTGCACTGTTTTAAGAAATAAGGCAAAATTCCATCAATGTCAATTTTAGTTGAATCTTTCAACATTTCAAAACCACGTAATACGTCTGTTTCATTTAATTTAATAGAACCCATATTTATGACTTCCTTAACAAAATCCAACGAAATGTTGTTATCTGCAACATCAGTTGGGACAAAATTGGATTTAAAAAATGAAGCAAAATATTCAGCAATATCTTTGAAAGATGTTGTATATTTACAATCAAGCACCATTGGTATTGGAAAATCGCTGGACGATTTCTTTTGTTTAATAAAAGACCAAAATGCCTTTGGATTATTATTAATTTTAGATTCAAAATCAAGAATATATTGTTTGTACAAAAACTTATTAAGGAATGTAAATTCTCTGCTATAGTGCTTATATTTATTATGATTTTCAAACGAATTTGTGGATTTATAGAGTTTGTAAAATTTGTTCCTGAGGTTCTTTAGTTTTTTTAAACCTGGGGTGTACCATGGTATTTTATACTTAATAGGATTCAATGTAGGCACATGCTCAGAACATATTCCCTTTATATTAACAAGAAAAATATCGAAACATTCATCTATGGACTTATTTATGAATAAACTTTCCCAGTTACAACTTTGAATAATTTCATTTAGAATATTGAAATCACATCTCTTAAACAGTTCATTGTACCAATTGTGTGGAAATCAGACAAACTTTGGGTCTTTAGTGCACAATTTACACACACTCGGAAGAAAAAATATATAGGAGCTATATCTAAATCTGAACCGATTTTCACGAAACTTAACACACATAATTCTAGACCTTATTCATTACGCAATACCAAATTTCGTGCAAATCGAAATATATATAGGGACTTTGGTGCAACATTTACATTAAATCGGACAAAATTATATATGGGAGCTATATCTACATCTGGGCCGATTTTCAGTAAACTTAACACACATCATTCTAGACGTAATTCATTACGATATGCCAAATTTCGTGCAAATCGAAGGATATATAGGGACTTTGGCGCACCATTTACATAAAATCGGACGAAACTATATATGGGAGCTATATCTAAATCTGGACCGATTTTCTCAAAACTTGGCAGACATCACTCTAGGCTCAACTCAGTACGTTATGCCGAATTTCGTGCAAATCGAAATATATATAGGGATTTTGGTGCACCATTTACATGAAATCGGACGAAACTATATATGGGAGCTATATCTAAATCTGGACCGATTTTCTCGAAACTTCGTAGACATCATTCTAGACTCAATTCAGTACGTTATGCCCAATTTCGTGCAAATCGAAAGATATATAGGGACTTTGGGGCACTATTTACATGAAATCGGACGAAACTATATATGGGAGCTATATCTAAATCTTGACCGATTTTCACGAAACTTGGCATACATCATTCTAGACCTAATTCATTATGCTGTACCAAATTTCGGTTAAATATATATATGGGAGCTATATCTAAATCTGAACCGATTTTTCCCAATTTCAATAGGGTTCGTCCTTGGGCCAAACAAATGAGCTGTGCCAAATTTCATCCAATTCGGATCATAAATGCGACCTGTACTTTGCTCACAAAAATACATGGACAGACAGACGGACGGACGGACATACATAAATCGACTTAGAAAGTGATTCTATGCATATTCTCAAAAGGAACCATGTGTCTATCTCGTTTCCTTTTGCCTGTTACAAACATATGCACAAAGACATAATACCCTGTACCACAGTGTGGTGGAGGGTATAAAAAAGAACCAGTAATATATTTTGTAACCATTAGGCCCCAGAAAGGGCTTTGCAGCCACCTTTGATGATAAATGTCAATACATTGACCTGTATTGTAAAAGTTCTGTATAAAAAAATGTGTACCCACCAACTGCTCAGACTGCCGAATTACAGCCACATCGGTTAACAAACGGTATATGGGCTACACAATACGTGTACCGATATTGATAATTTTTAGTACGAAGATTTCTTTACATAATGAGAACCCAATATATTAATTTACTAGCAATTCAGTTGAAAAATGTTTTCAATATCACTTAAGGGGACCCCCCCATTCTCGGTGTCAAAAATTTTTTTGATTTAATTCGAATCTACTCTAATTCTAGAATGTCTCTACAAAATTTCAAGTGAAAATCTCAAGAGCTCTTAAAGATATAGCCGATTTATTGTGTTAGCATCAAGTGACGGCTAAAGGGCTTCTCAAATTTTAAACGCGTTTTTCTCAAAACGAATGGCGGGCACGATAACTCAAAAACTAATAATCCAATCGGTTTCAAATTTTGACACGTTTCTCTGGGAGTGTGTAGCTCTCGTATGAACTAGGATAAAGCTAATCGGTGAAGATCTTCCTTATTTTTTAACTTAGTTTGTTGTAAAAAATAGGCGATTTTCCATAAAAATTTTTTCAAAGTTCCGCCATTTTGTTAATTGTTGTGCGAAGTTCATACGAGAGCCAGACATGTCCTCTTTCTAAAACAGTTGGAATTTTCGGATTCCGATGTTCCAGTGAGGAGTTATCATGCCCGCCATCGAAAATATGGACTTTTCTTTGAACCCAAAAAACAACAACAACAAATTTTGGTAAATTATTTTTCTTCCTTTTTAAATCTTCATATACATATGTGCCAAGTTAGAAACCTTAACAAGCATTGGTATTCATTTACCAGCCCATTTAAAATCTTAAAAATAAAAAATCGAGAATGGGGGGGGGGTTCCCTTAAATGCGGAAAATGTGGCGGTTCGTTCTATGGAGGGTATACGAAAACGGATAACGATATATTCCATTTTAATATAAAATATGCTACGCGTAGTAGCAAACTCTCGACACCTAATCAAATTAAAACATTTCAACTCTATTCGTTCTGCAATCTGCAAACGTACTATTTTTGGTACCATAGCATCATTTCGTACATATTATATTTAAAGTACAAACTACAGTAATCACATCCTTATATATCAAATATCAACATTGTAGCTTAACTCAATATTGAGTGCATTAAATTTAGAACTTTTCATACAAAATTTGTTAACATTTGCAAACCTCCATCGGTATTATTTTTGGACCTAATTTGGACCAAATGTTCTAAATGTAATATATTCGAAGTAATATTCGAACAATTTAAATAAAAAATAGCACTTTTGGCACAAATTACGGCGCACTGCCTCTGTGGGTTCGTTTGACGTGAGAAAATTGTATTAGATCGAAGTTTTGCTTGGGCATTGATTATTTTGTTGTATGTGTGTATATTTTGCAGGACTATGCAAACGTACTGCAGTTCATTAGATTAATCTAATCCTGTGTATGTACATCTTTTGGAATTGAATTATCCTAGTGTAGCATAATAGCTGAATCATATTTCCCATAATCACATTCGTCGGTTTCGCATTCAGAAACTTCCGCACCATTTCATGCCATTGCCTACACTCAGAGATGACTTCTATAACGAACGACCGAACAAACAAACAGTTATTATTGAGAATCATGTTTGTTTCATTTTATTCATGTCAATGCCAATACAGTTTTGCCTCCTTTTCCAAATTCCCAAAAAAAATAAAAAAATAAGATACGAAAATGAAATGAATACTCAGTGCCGGATTCGCATCTACAGCAGATCTAAATAAATATGCATGTATTTAGCACTGGCTTGGGGTCTCTTAGTGTTTCTGCCGTATGTCCTTTCGTATTTAGCTCAACTTTTACAAATTGTTTGCCATTGGAATAATTTATTAGATTGCTTTGGTTTTCTTTTATGTGGGTTTTGTATGTTTTCGCTAAACACTCGTCCCCGCACAAAGGACGCAAACTGTTCATTTCTCCACACACTTTGAGTGCGTTGGTGGTTTTCGTGGATTCGAGTTTTATTTAGTTCTTCCTTGCCACCAAGCACTTGGCTGCTTGATACTGAAAGCGTTGCTGTTGGTGATGACGGTCAGGAAGGCAATGATGTTGTGGTGGGTTGGGCGGGATGGTGATGATGAGGATGGTAGTGAATTGCCCCGGTGAGTAGTGTTTCGTAAGCTGAATGGTTGCTTAGGACGTCATCTTGCTGCACGTTTTCTTCTTTCGACGGTGTTTTCATCGTCGGTTTTCGTATGTTTGTTTAGTATTGTTGCTCAGGTGTTGTAAAATGCTGTTTTTATTGTATTATTATTTATTTGTGAACATTTTGGGTATCACTCTTCGGTACAATAAATTCGTACAATATGCTTAGCTACGCCTCGCTAATGTATTTCTCTGTCCATAGCTGCCATTCAGACAACCAAAAACAAAACGAATGAGTTTGAAATTTTCCAACTCCAAGACCTGTCATCTGACTGTCTTAAAGAAAACCGCTATGGATC
>NW_026887212.1:0-11519 GCF_032173495.1 Musca vetustissima
GCAATAGGAAGCCGAACATCACAACACAACCAACGTTGAAGGAATCTGGACAAGTATTTAGAAGAGTTGCACTGAATATTAGTAATATTTGTTGACCTCTAGTCGGTCAAGAGGGTGCAAATATCGTGAAATATTATCATAGCTCAGAATGTAGTGCTACAGAAAGTTAGATTTTCCTAGAAGTTGTGTAGGGTATAATATGGTCGGCCCCGTCCGACTATACTGCTCCGCTCTCTTGTTCTAAATATATTTGTTGTTGACTCTTGAACAGCGTTGATTTCTTAACAGAATTATTTCAGGCCTAAAATAAAGACGCGGTTTCTAATGGATGGAGCTTAACATACCCCCTGATTTTGGGAACAACTCATTCCATATGTTGCTGAGATTTCCAATTTTATTTTGTAATTAATTTATCCCAGAATGTCTCATATATATTAATTTCCTTCTGACCCACTGATACTTTTCGCATTAACATTATTTCTAATTAAATTATACATTTTGCTTAAATTAATTCCGCATTATCTGTTTGTGGGATGGTTGGGATTTGTCTATGGGAATGGGGGTTTTCCCCCAGCAACTAACAAAAACAATATTTTCCATCAAGTTGTGGCTTTTTGCTGAGTCTGTGGCTGCTGCAGCTGTTGTTTTTGTAATTATTGTTCCTTAATGACACACCTTCCTAATCACCATCGTCGTCATCATCATCATTACCATCCTCACATAAACTAAGAAATGGCGAAGAAGGAGGTGGTGCACACAACAACGACAAAAGCCAACCTCCAACATCTTAGCGATTTATTGTAGTTGTTGTTGTTCGTCTGCCTGCCTTTTCATCCATCCCAACCTAAGTTCGTGTGCTTATGATTTATATGATTTTTAACGGATTTATTATAGATTAAGATAAATTAAAAGATTTGTGTTCGGAAAGTATATCTATGTGTGTGTATGCGAGTATGTATGTGGCATACAACATTCCTGCGACAACAACAGCAACACTATGACGACGACAACGACATTCATCTACATTCACTGACATGAATGCCACACGACATGGTACTTATTGCCATGCCATAACTATCTGACATGTTTTTAAGATAAAGGAAATGTGGGGAGAGGGGGAAAGGGGATCAGCGGGGTGGAGGATATTATAAAGTTTTGTGTGTGAAATTAGTTCAAGTATTTTGCAGTTATATTTTTTACGAAAAAAGATTTGTTTCTGTTGTAATTGCACTTACAATTAAGATTGAGTGTTCGTTTCAATTTTGTTCGTTAAGATTTCTAATCAATTGTTGGGTGGGTTGGTTCGTTCGATCGTTCGTTTGTTCGTTCGTTGGATGTTTCTGTTGTTTGCCTTCAATTGTTGCCAATTGTATTGACCTGCCTTCCCATTTGTTGTTGTTTGTGGGAAAATAACTTTAGATCAGGCTCTAATGAATTTCCGTTTTTTTCTTGGATTCGACATAGCCCCACTTTAACGGTACATATTAGCTGTTAATCACATCCATTTGGAATTTTGTTTTTGCAATTGTCGATGATGATGATATGTTTGGTTGTTTGACTGGTTGGTTGGTTGTGTGTTCGATTTGTATTTGTTTGTGGCATCATTGTAAACTGCAATTGAAGAATAGTTTTACATAGCAATCTGTTAGTAAATGGGTGGAACGACACAATTGATTGGTTTATGATGTTGATGAATTCGCGTATTCTACAGATACCCTTCGCCACTTTGGGTTTATTCAACCGATGCATAGTAACAGACGTTGACAAGAAATTGGATGAACTAGATAGAGAATGAGACAAATTTCGTGCAAATCGAAGGATGTATAGGGACTTTGGTGCACCATTTACATTAAATCTGACGAAAGCATATTGGAGCTATGTCTAAATCTGAACCGATTTTCAAGAAACTTAATACACATCATAGTGGCCTTAATCCAGCACCCTGCGCCAAATTTCGTGCTAATCGAAAGACATACAGGGACTTTGGCGCACCATATACATTAAATCGGACGAAATTATAAATGGGAGCTATATCTAAATCTAAATAGATTTTCAAGAAACTTAACCTACATCATTCTAGGCATAATTGTGTTCGCTATGCCAAATTTCGCCAAATTTGAAATCTAAATCTAAACCGATTTTGTGGAAACTTAACACACATCATTCTAGACATAATTCAATTCGCAATGCCAAAGTTTGTGCAAATCGAAAAATATATAGGGACTTTGGTGCACCATTTACATTAAATCGGACGAAAATATATATGGGAGCTATATCTAAATCTGGCACAATTTTCTCGAAATTTGATACACATCGTTCTAGCCTCAATTCAGTACCCTATGCCAAATCTCGTGCAAATCGAAAGATATCTAGGGACTTTGTTGTCCCATTTACATAAAATCGGACAAAAATATATATGGGAGCTATACCTAAATCGGATCCGATTTTCCCCAATTTCAATAGGGTTCTTCCTTGGGCCAAACAAATAAGCTGTAACAAGGATTATAAATGCGACCTGAACTTTGTTTACAATTTAACACCAACAGACGGACAGACGGACATGTATAAATCGACTCAGAAAATTGTTCTATGCATATTCTCAAAAGGAACTATGGGTCCATCTCGTTTCCTTTTGCATGATACAAACATATGCACAAAGACATAATACCCTGTGTGGTGTGGTGAAGGGTATAATTAAAGCATCCTTCACTTATTTGCAGTGTTGCCAATTTAGCACTTTTAGTGCTAGATTTAGCATTTTTTTAACTCGTTTAGCACCAAAAAATCGATCTAGCACCTAGCACCTTTTTTAGCATTTTTAATTTGTTCCAAGTTTTTTTTTTAAATTTTAGTATCACTCCAAAAAATTTTCATTTTTCGATTTCACATTGGCACATTGAGGCTCTGTATGTTCACATGGTAGATTTGAATTTCCAATGCTTTTTCCAATGAACGGAGCAGTACAGTCGGACGGGGCTATCCATATGATACCCTACGCAACTACCACTAGACTTAAATTTTCTGCGAAACTAATTGCCGTGTCGGTGAAAAATTCTGGGTGGTATCAACCTCCTGGGTTATAATAATACTACAATACCAGAACATAAAAAGTAAAAATGATTTTATGTTTGATCCGACCGAACTTTTTATAACCTCCACCATGAGAATGGCAAACAAAATATCTAAAATTAATGGGGGCTCCTAGGCGAAAACTCATGGTATGATAGAACCCTGAACATACCGAAAAATAGGTGGTAAACAGATATTGAAAATCTCCAAACATCTAATAGTGGGGCTACCGTTATATGGTTTTATAATAAAACAGAGATCAATATTGATATTTCTGGTAGTGAGATTTGGCAGTCAATGAGAAAAAATAGTACGGAAATGTGCTATACAATGTGAACCCAAAATACAAAATTACAGCCAATTTAATTGAAAAACGGGTCAAAAAATACCATATTGGCAGGTACTACATATAAAGCCGGACATGCGTAAATCGACATAGAATTTTATTCTGATCAAGAATATATGTAATACTTTGTGGTGTCTCCGGTGAATATTTCGATGTGATGCAAACGGGATGACAAATTTAATATAGACTCCATCTTATGATGGAGGGTATAAAAAAACTGTGAACAATTTAGGGTATATAAACGAATATAATTTAAATAAATGTAAAGTCATTTAATTGGTTTATTTAATGAAAAAAATTTGACAGATCATTATTAAAGCAGCCATGCTTTTTCGTTGAGTAGATTTCCCGTATTTATTGGTTTATAGGTGTTCGGGTTACAAAGGTGACATCTAAAAACACACTCTTTTTTTGGTTAATTCCATACCCTAAATATCATCCGTTCAAAACTATAGATGTGGCACTTCACCATAACCGGAACTTTATGCAAAATTGCATAGCTATCATCTAGTGTAATAATGGTAATTCTAAACATTATTAGAATACGTAGACTCCTGTAAATATTTACATATAGCTCCCACACCTGGTCTCTGTCCTTCTAAAATAAACATATACGGCATAGAATGCAAATTTTGTATTTTTCAGACAAAAGATTTGGTCAATTTGAATCGCTCAATATACTTATTCATTAGCGTTTCCCTATGTACAATTTTGTGACCTCTAGAGATACCAGAAAAACATATAAACTGATTTTGGTTGACTTAAACACCGATTTTCCTAAACACAATAAGTGTCTTCACTAGCCAGAACAGGATATGCAAAATATCGTGACAAGTTTTTACAGCTGTGACCGTTACTTTGTTTAAAAATGCTATGGACAGACGGCCAGATACACACACACATCTATATCGACTCAGCTAGTCGAGGTATGACTCCGTATATTAAAATGTGAGTCCAGGACCAATATTTCGAGACGTTATAAGCTGTTGGAACACTTATAACATCCCCACAAAATAGCTGTTAATTTTAATTTTAAGAAATAAAGATGTCATTATAAAATATAATCAAATTTCTTTATATTTAGTTTTAGCACTTTTTTCTGGCACTTTTCTAAAATTTTTAGCACTTTCTAGCATATTTTTCAACAAAATGTAGCACTTTTTCTCTATAAAGTTTTGGCAACACTGCTTATATGATACTTGAAAAAAATATTTTTAAAAATCCACATCTTAAGTGGTATACGAAATGTTTTTTAATTAAAGCCTTATATAGTATCCGAAAATATAAACGCATTTTATAGAACGGAAAAAATATGTTTAAAAAATACCCGAATTTTATTTTACCAAAAAAAAAATTTTGAACAATGAGCGAAGCAGTATAGTTGGACGGGACCGACCATATGATACCCTACACAACTTCCACGAAAATCTAACTTTCTACAGTTCTATATTCTGAGCTTGGGTAATATTTAGGGATATTTGTACCATCTTGACCGACTAGAGGTCAACAAATATTCCACTTCATCCCAAAATTTTTATCTGATCATCACCGAAAATTATAGGCTTTGTCCTTGACCATTTTTCACACAAAAGTCTGTGTCCATTTGAACCTCTAATTATTGACCGATCTTAATCAAAACAGGCATGCTTTTTCTTTGGTCCAATCCCCTTCTCCATGTAAAATTTCACGATCTTCGGGCAACAATTGCTGCCTCTGGAGCGGCCAGAAAATCGGACAAAAATAAAGTTGTTGGTCCATTTCATCCCCTAAATATTAACAGATCTTTACCAAAAACAATAGGGGTCGTCATTGGCCAGAACCCATCCTACATGCAAAATTTCTTGAAAATTGGTCCATAACTCTGGCCTGTATCGTGTTTACAAATGATAATGGACAGACGGACGGATGGAAGGACACATGAGTCTAGATCGCCTCAGATAGTCGAGATAGATCGGTATACTTAAAGGTGGTTGTAAGACCAATATTTCTGCGGCGTTACAAACTCATGGGATTGAACAATGCTGTAATACCCTGACAACATATAGGGTGTAGGGTATAAAAATCCTGCCTTCAAAGAATCTTTTTTAAAAAAATCCAAAACAAATTCATATTGTCTGAAAACTGTTTAAAAATTCGATCTTCTTTATTTTCATTTAAATATTCTTCTAAATGTAAATACAACTTATTTCAAGTGCGCTTACAACCATATACACACGTTTATAAAAAGTAAAGAGTAAAACAAAAACTAAACTGCAAAACCAAGTCGAATGCATCATGCTTTCTCGGCACTTTTATCTTTAGTTCGTCATAATTTCATATGACCCTTTCTTTTACATACAGTTTGTTTTTTTCATTGTGGTGCTGTTGTTGTTTCCTTCTTGTATTTGAACATCTGGTGCTTTGGCGCAGCACCCAGCACCATCGTCATCTTCATCATCATCAGCATTACCATCATCGTCATCACAATTGTCGTTCGTTTCCTTTCATATCTCAGACTATGTCCCATAAAAATTGCTGGATAGTTTTGTAACAGAATTTCTTTCTTAGAATCCCTATTTCTGCCCCTCCACTCTCTATCCCAGCAAATGTTCTCCTTATGAAATGACTCAAAAGGAAAAATGTGGAGAAGTTGCTGCTGCTGCTGCAACAATATTCTGCATATTCTTTTGATAATTCATACAGTCGAGACAAAGACACACACACTCACATACAAACACTTGTCATACTGCATGTGCTGCATTTAGTTTTAAGACAAAAACAAACACTTTGTAGTGTATGATGTAAATATTCAAGCGGGTCGAGAAAAGAATAACTTTTAAAAAATCCGAGTCTTTCTAATTTTCTATTAAAAAATTTAAAAAATATTTTCCCTTAAAAATTAATATTTACAAAAAAAATCCATGCCTGTTAAAAAATATTTTTAAAAATGTTGGCTGCAGCACAAAGCGCAGTCCTCGTTGAACGTAAAATCAGAGGGAGATATATCTATATCTAAACCGATTTTCACGAAATGTATATATGGGAGCTATATCTAAATCTGAACCGATTTTCCCAAAACTCAACACACATCGTCCAAATCGAAAGACATACAGGGACTTTAGTACACCATTTACATTAAATCGGACAAACATATATATGGGAGCTATATCTAAATCTGAATCGATTTTCACGAAACTTAGCACACATCATTGTAGACCTAATTCAGTTCTCTGTGCCAAATTTCGTGCAAATCGAAAGATATATAGGGTCTTTGGTGCCCCATTTATTATAAATCGGACGAAAATATATATAGGAACTATATCTGAATCTAAACCGATTTTCTCGAAACTTAGCACACATCATTCTGGATCATTCTGGATGTGTCTCTATGTCAAATTTCGTGCAAATCGAAAGATATATAGGGACTTTTGTGCCCCATTTACCTTAAATCGGTCGAAAATATATATATCTAAATCTGAACCGATTTTCCCAAAACTCAACACATCATTCTAGATTCAATTAAGTGCTTTGTGCCAAATTTCGTGCTAATCTAAAGATATGTACGGACTTTGGTGCATCATTTACATAAAATCGGACAAAAACATATATGGGAGCTATATCTAAATCTGAACCGATTTTCCCCAATTTCAATCGGGTTTGTCCTTGGGCCAAACAAATGAGCTGTGCCAAATTTAATCCAAATGGGATTATAAATACGACCAGTACTTTGTTTGCAATTTAACACCAACAGAGGAACAGACGGACGGACATGCATAAATCGACTCAGAAAGTGATTCTATGCATATTCTCAAAAGGAACCCTGGGTCTATCTCGTTTCCTTTTGCATGTTACAAACATATGCAAGACATTATACAATACATAATACCCTGTACTACAGTGTGGTGAAGGGTATAAAATGCCTGTATTTGGTCTTTAAAAACTGGTCCCGAACTGAAATATATTTCTACAAAATCTTGAGGTAGATCCTTTGTGATATTTATTCGACCCATATTACGAAATATGCATATGTGTCTATCTTCCCATGTTGTATGAATATTTTTATGTGTGCAACCAAATGACGATACTAGCAAAAAAACTATCGTATGCATGTCAGTGGAAAAAATCTACATAATCCTCAGATTTATATGTCAACTTGACAATTTCATTTCTTTTTTCTCCTCCTCCTCTTCCAATTTTCAAATGTTTGTTTGTCCGCTTCTTTTCTATTGTGCGCCTGCTGCTGTGACTTTGTGTCGAGCATGGACAATGTTTGTTTGTAAAATTAAGGTTCGTCCGTCCGTCCCTCCATTCCAATGTTTGAATATTTGCTAAAGGCCTTAAAGGCCAGGCAAACACTTTTTCGTCTTTGCCGTCGTTATTGTCATAATTTTCGTCTTCTCTACAATGCTTTCGAAAATTAATGTCAACAAATCATGTTTTGTGTCACCTTAACCCAAAACGCCAAAATAAACATTGCAACGGCACTCACAGAGACAGGCCGAGCGACAGTTAGACACAACGAAGAACCTATCATCTTCCTTTTCATCGGTCGGCAGTAGGTTATAGGCATTGCTTGCTGATAATGATTTGAACCTGCCAAGTGATAGTTTTAGCGTGGACCTGTCTTTTTTAAATAAAAAAAAAATCCACAACAACAACAAAATCTCCTTCAAAATATTAGTTAACAATTTTCATAAGTGAATGAAGAGACGATCAAAAATTCACATCCGCAGCCGGCAGCCGTTACAACAGCGAACAGTGTTTGAATAGAAAACCAAACAGAAAAAAAAATAATTCATATTCGTTTGAGGTTCATCAGTTAAAAGGGGGGACCCCAACATGTGTACTACAGATATGTAAACAAGGAACGGTTCAAATCAAAGTTTGTGTGTCGGATTTCGTTGTTGTTGTAGTTGTTCTTGTCGTTTTTGTTTTACATCAACATACACGATTTTGTGTGTCAGGTGTTGGACCACCGTGTAACATTTTAGCTATGCGGCATGAATTTTAAAATATTTTCAAATACCAAAAAAAAGACGAACAAATCTAAACTTAATTTACAAGTGTCAATGTAATTCAATATTGAATTAATGTTTTAATCGCGTGATAAGAATAAGGGGGAAATTATGATAATAAATAATAATAGTTTGAGTTTTTTTTTTCTTCCCTAGATTACACTAAGTTATGGGCTCGATAAACAATTATTTGACTTCCTATTGGGGAATATTCGTCATAAAAATATATTAATTTAGTCTTTGGGTGTACAATTCTTAGGAGTGGAGGCAGCAAAAGAGGGGTGGATTTTTGTTAAAAATTGTTTTAGGCAGTAACAGAGGCGTGGATTTTTTTAAATATTTTTTTTTTTTTTTTGACCCAAACAGAGGAATGTATTTATACCCTAAACAACTATGTTGTCAGGGTATTATAGCTTTGTACAGCCCCAAGAGTTTGTATTTCGACTATCTGAGTCGATCTAGACATGTTTGTCCGTCCGTCCGTCTGTCCATTATAATTGATAAACACGATACAGGCCACAGTTATGGACCCATCATCACGAATTTTTGCATGTAGGATGGGTTCTGGCCTATGAAGACCCTGTTGTTTTTGGTAAAGATCGGTTAATATTATGGGGATGAAATGGACTAAATACTTAATTTTGTCGGTTTTTCTGGTCCCTCCAAAGGCCGCAATTATGGTCCGAACATCGTGAAATTTTACATGGAGAAGGGGACCGGGCCAAAGAATAAGCATGCCTGTTGTGATATAGATCATTCAATATTTAGCGGGTCAAATCGACCCTGACTTCTGTGTGAAAAATTACGAAATTTGTATTCTATAGCGTATGTATTTACCCCTAACCAATAAAGACCCGAGATATCCAAGAGGAAAGGTTGATCTTTAAATTGATACCAATTATATTGTCGTAAGCACTCGGGTGTGGAAGTTAAGCTTAAATATTTATTTAGGTGGTAACGTATTCATAGATTATTTAGTTATCTATTACCACACTAGAGGGCGGAAATATAGCACGTATCGCTTTGAAATTGTCCATGAAGATCCAGGTGTGGTCAAGGACCATAAGTGGAAAGAAAACTTATTTTTTGTGTTTTTTTTTCGAGTCGATCTATAGGCCACAATTGAAAACCGAACATCACAACACAACCTGCGGCGAAGGGACAAGTAATTAAAAAGCTGTACTAAATATTAGTAATATTTGTTGACCTCTAGTCTGTTTTTAAATTAGTTTTTTTCAGAGACCCAATTAAGGGTCCCAACACATGCGTGGAACCAATTAAAGGACCCAACATAGCCGTGGACCCAATTAAGGGGCCCAACACATGCCTGGACCAAATTAAGGGTTTTTAAATTAGTTTTTTCAGAGACCCAATTAAAGGGCCTAACAAAGGCCTGGATTTTTATACCCTTCATCACACTGTGGTACCCTGTACTATATGTTTGCAACAGGCAAAATGAATCGAAATAGACCCATGGTTCCTTTTGAGAATATGCATAGAATCACATTCTGAGTCGATTTCCATCTGTCCATGTTAAATTGTAAACAAAGTACAGGTGGCAGTTTTAATTCGAATTGGATGAAATTTGGCACAGCTCATTTATTTGGCCCAAGGACGAACCCCCATATATATTTTCGTTCGATTTTAGGTAAATAGTGCACCAAAATCCCTTTATATTCTTCGATTTACACGAAATTTGGTATAGCGTAATGAATTGGTGCTAGAGTGATGTGTGTTAAATTTCGTGAAAATCGGTTTAGATAGGCACTGAATTGAGTCTAGAATGAAGTGTGTTAAGTTTCGGAAAAATCGGTTCAGATTTCGATATAGCTCCCGCATATACATATATATTTGTCCGATTTTACATAAATGGTGCACCAAACTCCTAATGTTTTTCCGATTAACACGAAACTCAACATATCACATTGGGACTTGAATGGCGTTACTCGGTTTTGTTGAAATTGGTCCAGATGCAGCCATAGCTTCCATATGTATTTCGAACGAGTATCTGATTGAAATTACATTTTTAACAGTGCGGCGTACCGAATAGCGTATATCAATTTTGCTACAAATCGTTTTCCATAAATTTGTGCCATGGTACGCAGACGACTCTAAATCTGCCCGAATGAAATTAAATTTACCAGAGGTTGCAGAAAGACATGAGGACGTTTCTTCGAAGGAACATTGACATGCAAGTGTAAGGATACATATGTACAATATACCCAAAGTGGTGAAGGGTATCATATAGTCGGCCCAGTCCGACTTTACTACTTTTCTTACTGTTTTTTTATAGATTTGTGTGTGTGTGCTTGTTTCAAAATAGTTTTTCAGGGACGCAACACAGGCATGGATTTTTTTCAGGAACCCCACAAATGCGTGGATTTTTTAAAATTAGTTTTTCAGAGACTCAAAAGAGGCGTGGGTTTTCATAAATTAGTTTTTCAAGGAGCCCACAATGGCTTGGAATTTCCAAAATTTGTTTTTCATAGACCCAACAAAGGCGTGGATTTTCTAAAAGTAGTTTTCCATAGACCAAACATAGGCGTGGATTTTTTTAAGTTAGTTTTTCAGGGACCTAAAGCAGGTGTGGATTTTTTTTTCGGGGTCCTCTACACTATTACTTAAATATATATTTATAGCTTACATTCACTTTGTATTTATATTTTGGAGTGTGTCTGTGTGTGTGCGTGTGGCATTTCCTTAGAAGAAACTGAAAATCTATTCCATTGGGTGTGTTTGTTGATGGCATTTAAAAGTAAATTAAAGGTACTTATGCACGCGTGCGTTCCAGCATTGTTGGGATGCATTTATTTGGTGGTCTGGGTGGCTGAATGGCTGACTGGTTGTGGTGTGGCATTAGAAAACGGTTAAAGTGGATGAGGATGATGCCAGAGACAACATAATAATCATCACCTATATCAAATGATTTGATGTGGCGTGTCTCTTTATTGTTCAAGGGATCATCTTCCGCATAATTATTCGTTGTTTTCTTCTTTTTTTCGTTTTGAAAAAAAAATCCACTTGTAGTTGTTATTGTTTATGCTGTGTTGTTATGGGTCTTATCTATGCTCAAGATTTCCAAATTTCAACAATACAATGGAATTCCCTTT
>NW_026887213.1:0-11422 GCF_032173495.1 Musca vetustissima
GAATGCCAACATATATCCAACGTACGACACTTTACGTATTGTAAAAACAAAATGTTATCCAAATGGGCTCCAATTTACCAACTATTCAGCTCAAGTGCCTTTACAGGATCATATTGTTACGCGCCTCGAAGAAGCTCATTCTTCTATATCTGAATTTAATGTTGCTGAAGGGAGTGAGCAGAATCTCACTGCTATTTATAAGTGGGGTTGCGATGGCAGTAGCGGTCATTCGACCTATCGACAAGATGTAGAATGCGATAACAAAAATCTTAGCGATGAATACTTGTTTGCAGTTTGCATAGTCCCATTACAAGTGCAAAAGGGATCCGTGACAATTTGGGATTCCTCACCTCGATTCTGCAGACCCTTAAAAATACTTTGTTCCAAGGAATCTGCAGAGTTGATTAGATCAGAAGTTGCTAGTTTTAATGAAGAAATATCAAAAATTATGCCAACAAGCATTGGTAATTTAAAGATACACCATCAATTTCATTTAACGATGATAGATGGGAAAGCTTTTAGTGGTCTGGCTGAATCATCTTCACAAGTGTGTGGAATTTGCAACGCCTCACCAAAGTTAATGAATGACGTTGATGCTGTTAGATCTTTAAAACCCAAGGCTCATTTATACGAATTTGGACTATCAACACTTCACGCATGGATTCGGTGCTTTGAGTGTATACTACATATATCTTATAGACTACAAATTAAAAAATGGCAAGTTCGCGATGCCGATAAACAAGCTGTAAAAGAAAGGAAATTGCATGTTCAAGAAGGCTTAAAAAGAAAAATGTCCTTGCTTGCTGATATCCCAATGGCTGGATCCGGCAACACCAATAACGGCAATACAGCCAGGCGATTTTTCAGAGAACCAAAATTAGCATCAGAAATAACCGGAGTGAACTTTAATTATATCGGCTCCATGCATTAAGATTTTTATGTATGTATGTATTTAAATTTTTTTTATTATTAAAGTTTAATATATTCTTAGCCCAAAAGAATGAGAAACATTAAATATACTAACCTTATCATGTTTTCCTGAATGAGATAAACAATGACTAAAAAACTAAAAAATTGCAACTTTCAAAAAAAAAAAAAAAAAAACAAAATATATATATATATATATATACATTAAACAACTTTTTTTTTGGTTAAACGTTGTTGCTTAATCTATTTACAACTAAAAAAAATATTACAAAAAATAAAAACCAAAATCCCTAAGCGCTATTAATTAAACACCGCTAGATGAGCGTTTTCGCCCACTGTGCTCTGGAGCGATCAGAAAAACCGACAAAAATGTAGTATTTGGTCCATTTTATTCCGTAAATATTAACCTATCTTTACCAAAATAGGGGTCTTCATTGGGCAGAACCCATCCTACATGCAAAATTTCGTGAAGATTGGTCCATAACTGTGGCCTGTATCGTGTTTACAAATTATAATTGACGGACGGACACACACACAAACTTTTGGGGCTGCACAAAGCTATAATAGCCTGACAACATAGTTGTGTAGGGTATAATTATAGATAGAAAACAAGAAAAGGTGTTGAAAATATTGTTGATAGGGTAGGTGAAAAGCTTTTCCACAAATAATTACAAGTGTTACCATTCACTTCTTTCTTGTAATTAAATGCATTTTCGGCGGTATTGGAATAAACCCCAGGCCACGAAATAGATATTAAAAAAATTAACTTCTAAGAAAATACGTCAAATATACTATGCTCCAAAGTATAGTTTAAGAGTTCTGTATAGATGATGTATATATTTAATTGGACACAACAACCTTCCTCGGGTTAGGTGCAAGTACGATTATACATGTTGTGATAATTCGCCCCATTTCTCAACCTGACCTTTTCTGTTCATCCTTATTATTCCATACCCGTAATTATAGAATTAAATTAGTTTTTAATATTAATTTTCCTAGAGCAGGGATCAACCTTCCCAGATTTTCCTTTTTTCTAATTTTGTATTTTTGCTATCGCTCACGCCATAGTTTTGAACCACACTCCAGTGCATGCTTAAAGTTAATGAAACTATCTATTAACTACTACAACACCTAGGTTTTGCGGTATGCGATTTTTCAAAAAAACAGTAACAACTTCATCATCACAAACACCATCAACCTCATTGCCTCGCCACTTTCATTCGTCCATTCGTTCCAAAGAAGTGAACATAATAGGGTTAAGGCCAACCAAATAGCAACAAATGAAAATACAGTGAAAAAGATGCTTGTTAAAATAGTTTATCTTTAAGTTTTTTTCTATATGGCATCAGTTGAAGGTGGATAAACTAATGAAATAATTCATATGAAACTGGACGAAATTATATATGAGAGCTTTAGCTGTGTATGAACCAATAAATGGAATGGATTCGAACAAAATTCGAAAGCAATTTCTTCATGAATTCCAAATGCCAAAGTTTCTACAATTTTACATTCCAGGTTCTTTGGGGGTAAAAAATATTTCCACTTTAGTTTTTTTGAAGTTTTTTTTTTTAACCGTTCAATGTATGCCCATGATTTTAATAGCACTTATCAATGGTGCCGTTTAATTTCCTGTACGTCGAATTTATGTTATTGTCTATTCGGTATTTGGTTATTCAATATTTAATATTAGTTAAAGAATATTTTTCAACGACTTTTAAGCGTATATGCATGGATATTTAAAAAAATGTTTGCTTTTAGAAATTTTACCTTGAGAAACCTTGACAGACTCAATACCATACACACTGTTTTTTACATGGACTACAAATGAATATGTAAAAAGACATCTTTTATGCGTATATATATTCTATGGGTATGAAATTGGTGAGCTGATATAAACCAATGTATACAATGTATATAAACTATACACTTCAGTTCAGACAGACATTTTAAAACTTTGTCTCGCAACAATTTAGAACACATGCCAGACATTCACTGACAGCTATGTGTCCGTTTGCTTACAATTTTCTTCTTGCTTCTAAATGTTGGGTGGGGGTATAAAAAGGAACACAAGTACCCGGTTATTGATAGTAAGGTTAAGTCTGTTCCCATATAGGCACAAATACCATGTTTATTTAGTCAAATTCCATGTCAATGGTCTTCCAAAAATGCGATGTCTGTGAGGATACATATCTTGAATATAGCCCAAGTAGTAAAAGGTTTCATATAGCCGCCACATCCGACTTTACTATTTTCCTTACTGTTTTTTATAACCTTCACCAAACTGTGGTACAGGGTATTATGTCTTTGTGCATATGTTTGTAACAGGCAAAAATAATCGAGATAGACCCATGATTCCTTTTGAGAATATGCATAGAATCACTTTCTGAGTCGATTTATGCATGTCCGTCCGTCCATGTATTTTTGTTAACAAAGTTCAGGTCGCATTTATGATACGATTTCGATGAAATTTGGCACAGGTCACTTAATTGGTCCAAGGACGAACCATATTTAAATTGGGAAAAATCGGTTCTGATTTAGATATAGCTCCCATATATATTTTCGTCCGATTTAAGGTAAATGGTGCACCAAATTCCCTATATATCGTTCTATTTGCACGAAATTTGGCACAGTGAAATGAATTAAGCCTAGAATGATGTCTTCTAAGTTTCGTGAAAATCGCTAAAAATTTAGATATAGCTCCCATATATAGTTTCGTCCGATTTTGTGTAAATGGTGCACCAAAGTCCCTATATATCTTTCGATTTGCACGAAACTTGGCATAACGTACTGAATTGAGCCTAGAGTGATGTCTACTAAATTTCGTGAATTTAGTATAGATTTCGTGAAAATATACAGAGATTTCATATATATTTTCATCCGATTTTATGTAAATGGTGCACCAAAGTCACTAAATATCTTTCAATTTGCACGAAATTTGACAATACGTACTGAATTGAGCCTAGAGTGATGTCTGCCAAGTTTCGTGAAAATCGGTCCATATTTAGATTTAGCTCCCATATATAGTTTCGTTTCGATTTGCACGAAATTTGGAATAACGTACTGCATTGAGCCTAGAATGATGTCTGTCAAGTTTCGAGAAAATCGGTCCAGATTTAGATATAGCTTCCATATATAGTTTCGTCCGATTTTATGTTAAAGATTCACCAAAGTGAGCTTGGAATGAGGTGTGCTGAGTTTCGTGAAAATCGGTTCAGATTAAGATATATATATATATATATATATATATATATATATCCGGCAGATTTAATGTAAATAATGTTCCAAAGTTCTAATATTGCATAGATCGATTGATTTTAAGTAATTGACTCACCAAGGAACCAATATATGGTTGATAGGAACAAAACGTACTGAAATTAGTATAACCCAACCTGTGACAAATTTCGTTGAAAATGGTTCATATTTGTTTATAGATTCCACATATATTTTCGTCCGATTTTAAGTAAACGTTGCAAATGGTGTTTTTCAAATTGACATGCAATTTTGCACAACGTACAAAATTGAGCATAGAATAACGTAGTTGTGTTTTCCAGAAGTACAGAAAAAGCCCAAAATTTGTCCCATTGTAACAAACAAATGACATGCTTATAGATTGATCTGAGTTGATTCACATTTAGATAAATATCACATATTTTAGTTCATCCAATTTCATATTAATTGTTCTGTTTAATATACCCATAGTGGCGAAGGGTATCATATAGTCGGCCCCGTCCGACTTTACTACTTTCCTTACTGGTTTTTGTATCAAATAGTATGCGGTCACAAAACTTTACTCAAATGTTCCTTTATGTACATGTATGCGTGGGTTGTGTTTAACTGAGGTCCAGGAAATATATTTTGTTTATTTAATCCTTTATATGCAAGATGGAAAAGGAAATATGAAATTGCAAATATATTCAAACAAGAATGGAACCACGCAGTAGAAGATTTGAAACAAATTATAGTAGTCGATAGATGTTCTGATGTTTTCACATTGAAGGGCATATGTGAAAATACAACATAATGTGAGATGTTTTTTTATTATAAAAGGCCAGAAACTATTTTCGCAAAATGTATTATCATTGGCGACCAAAAGTTCCTCCCATTGAAGACCACAAGTTCTTCTCAATGAAGACCTGAAGGTGTACTCCAAAGACAAACAATTGTTCATTATTATCTAATCCCACTGTGCGCCATTCAAGCAGAGCATGGATGCTTGGATGGAGTGACATGAACTTTATATGTTGTTCTGTCATTACCATTGTTATGACTTCCTTTGAATACAATATTTTTTTCGTCCAGCTGTTGTTGTTTTATTTCATTTTGCAGTATATTCATGTTCGCCGATATTATGTTTAATAACTTATTTTATTTATTGTATTTGAGAGAAGATGAGAATATGATATAATAATGTTTCAAATTGAAAATATAACTTTGGTTCCAAAATTGAAAAAAATTGTGGCAGCAATATTAAATTTTTAAAACTCTTACCTCAAATGGTTCCTATGATTTTGAATAGCTCCTATTTAGCGATTTTTATTATGATACACAATTGAAAAAACTATAATTAATTAATATTATTTGAATTTTGCCTTGTAAGGGCAGTGTAATTTGTTTAAGTGAGTTATTTCTACTCTTTCGAGTGGAGCTTAATGATCTAAGTTTTGCAATGAAAAGGAAAGCCAGGAGAAGAACCTACGTACCCACCAATAAGCGACGCGTTTCGCCGTTGGTTAACCGGCTCATCAGGGATATTGGGCCATGTGGCTTTACCAAGTTCGTATGTTGATAACCTGTATTTATTCCGCCCTAATGCGAAATTTGCATATGCGAATTAAATTCAAATTTGTCAAGATTCGACATTTGTATTCATTCTAAAAAGAGTCCTTTCAAAGCAGATTTTTTTTTGTAACGATGGATAATTAATCCACACACCTACAATTGCTTCCATGGTACACATGTTTTGCGCAATCGTTTTTGGAAGTGTGCTGATGGCTCAGAAATTTATTTAAATAAATTACATTTATTTAGAGAAATATAGACAATTAGTAGATCTTAGGCGTATGAGTGATTAAATTAATTGTTTATGCGATTTATAATAATTATACGCAACGTGATACCGAGTTGAGTATAAAACAAAAAATGTCTTCAAATACATTTGCAATGAATTGAACATACAAAAATAATCAACCACAAACTTACCAAATTGAGATATTAAACAACCAGTTACAAGAGTAATTTAATAAATCAAACCCAATGATAATCAACAACAAAATTCAATGACAAAACTGATTACATATTTTGTTGACCTATCCGTCGGTTGATGCGTATGCGTGTGTTGGCATTACCACAAACATTTTGCAAATAATTCGAAATCAACGGTAATTGTTGTGAACTGGAATATGAAATTCCTCACGCTGCTTACCAAATCATATTGGATATAAATATTATAAAACGGTTGCTATTCTTCTGGATCAATTGATGTGCAAACAACTATATTGACTGTGTGAATTTTATACACAATCAAAGATGTGTGAGTGTGCGGATACAAAATGTAAGTTGTATTGGCCATAGTGCTAAAATTTATATTTTGCGTTGAAATAATAATAAAACCAGTAAGGAAAGTAGTAAAGTCGGACGGGGCCGACTATATGATACCCTTCACCACTTTAGGTATATTCATCAGATAAAGGACCATTTTTGAAGGACCATTAACATGAAATTAAAAATGTCATTCTGCAACCTATACTAAATTTTGGTCAAATATAGAGTTGCTTCTTAAAATAAATGTTATGTAAATAAATTTAAAGCAAAATATCGAAATCTAAACCGATTTCGTCGAAACTTGTCACATTTTCAATATGTTTTGCGCATTCGGCCACATTTTGAGTTCTTCATTTACTTATAAATCCAAATTTCGTGCAAATCGAAGGATATATAGGGACTTTGGTGCACCATTTTCATAAAATCGGACGAAAATATATATGGGAGCTATATCTAAATCTGAACCGATTTTCACGAAATTTAAAACATCTTTCTACATTTAAATCCGTACGCTGTGCCAAATTTCGTTCAAATCGAAGGATATACAAGGACTTTGGTACACCATTTACATCAAATCGTACAAAAATATATATGAGTGCTATATCTAAGTCTGAATCGATTTTCCCAAAATTTATCACACATCATTGTCGACTTAATTTAGTACGCTATGCCAAAATTCGTGCAAACCTAATGATTTTCAGGGACTTTGGTGCACCTTTTACCTAAAATAGGGCGAAACTATTTATGGAAGCTATATTTAAATTCTTATCGGATTTTTCCGAAATTTAGCACACAGCATTGCCGGCTTAATACAGTACACTATGCCAAAATTCGTGTAAATCTAATGATTTTCAGGGACTTTGGTGTACCTTTTACCTAAAATTGGGCGAAACTATATATGGGAGCTATATTTAAATCTGATCCGATTTTTCCGAAATTTAGCACACTTCATTGCCGACTTAATTCAGTACGCTGTGCCAAAATTCGTGCAAATCTAATGATTTTCAGGGACTTTGGTGCACCATTTACCTAAAATCGGACGAAAGTATATATGGGAGCTATATCTAAATCTGAACCGATTTTCTCCAATGTCAATAGGGTTCGTCCTTGGCCCAAACCAATGGGTTGTGCCAAATTTCATCCAATTCGGATCATAAATGCGACCTGTATTTTGCTCACAAAAATACATGGACGGACGGACAGACGAACATGCATATTCTCAAAATGAACCATGAGTCTATCTCGATTATTTTTTCCTGTTACAAACATATGCAAAAATACATAATACCCTGTACCAAAGTGTGGTGAAGGGTATAAACAGTAGGTATATAGTAGTTATTACATTTATACACCCAAAAAAATAAACACACGTGGCCACACATTGTAAACGTTATTTTGGGATTGTTACTTTTAGCCTATTGTATACTACTTCATGATACAACGAAGGCATTTAATATTAAACATTTTGAACCAAAATTATTAAATGCAGTCATATTGATATAGAAATTATATTCACAAAAATCACAACATTATTTTCTAAACAAATTTCCAGAAATTACATTTTAGGTTTAGTGTTTCTAAACAATATACATCGAGAAGATTCAACCCGAATTTTGGCACACACAACGTAACTCAGCACAAAATAATCCTAATATCCTAAGGCGTAAAGTGTAAAATATTATCATTTAATTGCAACAAATATGTTTATTAATATTACCACTTAACACTTTTGGCCCAGTTTAAATCGTGTTATCCATTTTATCAATATATTTTACAGCAAAATACCAAGAATTTCTGGGAAAAATTACATTTTCTGTTTTTATTGAACCTAAATGAAATAATACGAAGTTGACCTATTTTTTTTTTTAAATTGTATTCTGCATAAAGTTCATGGACATTTGGAGATTTATAATATTTGTAAAGAAACTGAAACAACTTTACAAAATCGTTTCATGTGAACAAACAAATGTATGCATATATAACCTTAAAGGACAATACTATTTCTACATGACCGTTGAATTTTATTGGTCCTGAAACAAATATTAATTAAAGAAATTCACACTATTGGTCCTTAAACAAAAAAAAATGTTTAAGAAATCTACGCCTGCTGAGATAGGCATTTAAATAATATTCTTAAAAAATTGTGAAATATCTTGAATTATTGTGGTAATAGTCCTTTGATAAAATTTCAATAAAAACTCCATTATTAGATTTGGATTAATCTGCTGAGATTAATGTCACCTACCGACGTTTACGTAATTTCACAAAACATGTAGTAGTTTGTATCCAACAATGAGATGAATATGTGTTTCTGGAGTACGTATATTACAAACCATAAAGTCACAACACGTCCTTTAACATTCTTTCCATGGACGTTATGACACATCGTACATCGAACGACAAGAAGACATCTCCATAACATGTTATCTGACATGTCATCATAGTTAGGATGTGTTTTTATCTCTGTGACAGCAATTGTTAATGACGTGTATGGCAGTTTCTAGTAAATGACCATATGTTCAAAGTATGTCCGTCCACTGCTACTGGACCATTCCCGCGATTTTTTATAATTTGTTCAATCACTGTAAGATGTTACCTTTGTGTTTCAACGACATCAGCATAGACTTTCATACGGATTTGGTATTACAAATAATTGCATTCATGATTAACCCTTTCAGCGTTTTTGTCGAATATATTCGACATTTAAAATTACTCTCTTCCTTTGCAAATTTTCGGTTATCCTATCTACCGTTACAATTGTTGTCTTTGTTTTGCTGAAAGACAGACAAAACTGTCCGAGGATTAAAATAAGAATTGTTTTTTCAATATTTACTCACACTGTTTGTTATATTGTCAAACATGAGTATCTGTATAGAGATGTTCGTTTTATGTCTTTTCAATTCAAAATAAAATTTGCATCGATTTCTATGACTAATGTCTCATTTTGTTCAAAAGTATTGTGGCTTTTTGTGGGTAAAGATCAGTTAATATTTAGGGGATGAAATTGACCAAAAACATTATTTGGAGAACCAAAAACATGGAGAATGGGATCGGGCCAAAGAATAAGCATGCATGTTTTGATAAAGATCGGTCAATATTCAGCGGTTCAAATGGACCGATACTTTTGTGTGAAAAATTACAAAATTTGTATTCATTGACAAATCACAACACTACCCACGGTGAAGGGAATCTGGCCAAGTAATTAGAAGGGATGTTTTGAATATTGGGATATTCGGAAAATATGTCAGTGTAAGGAAGATGTGTTGTTCATCTCTAATCGGTCAAGAGGTTGCAAATATCACGAAATATTGACCAGGCTCGAAATAAACTTACGCAAAAGTTAGAGTTCCATGGTAGTTGTGTAGGGTATCATATGGTCGGCCCCGTCCGACAATACTGCTCCGCTCACTGGTTTAAAATTATATTGAATAAATTTATATGTAAGTTATTTTACCTATAGTCATACCTCGAATGTTAACTACCTCATATTTGATTACATTAGGCACTACAAAACGAACAATAGCTTACGCAAACTTTTCCCATCAGTATTGAAGCGTGTTCGAAATTAAGTTGATAAAATCGCATAAAAAGTTTTCTGTTTACTCACATTGCTTGTAATTAATTAAAACTCTTCTCTAATAACATTTACATTGCATTTAAAAGTTGCAAGATGATAAAGGACATTTGAAATGTAAAGTTTCAGTTAATATTATTAAACTAATAACGTTACTAAAGTTGTCGCTACTTCCTTGAAATTTCAAGCTTCAAGTAATAATGATATTGATGTTCTTACCAGGAAAAGAAACGTTCATTATAAAATTAATACAAACATTATTGAATATAGGCGTTATTGAATGAGTTGAACAATAATTTATTTACTAGTCAGCATAATTATATTTATGGAGAAGCTGAAAAATATTAATTGTAAGATCAAAAGTAATGAAACCTACCTTTTGGAGAGACGTAATCCTGTGCTATAAAATATGTGTTCTGTCAAATATCACTGTTGCCAGATCCCTGTTTTAAAATTTTTGCAGGTTTTTAAATTTGATGTATGTTAAAATTAACTCACGGTGCGCCATTTAAAATAAATAGGACGAATATATATATAGGAGCTATACTTAATCTGAACCGATTTTCACGAAACCTAACACGCATCACGCATCCATTTACAAAAAATCGGACGAAAATATATATGGGAGCTATATCGACATCTGAATCGATTTTCCCGAATCTTACCACTCATCATTCTGGACACAATTCAGTACGATATGGCAAAGTTCTTGCAAAGCAAAGGATATGTAGGAACTTTGGTGCATTATTTACCTAAAATCGGACGAATATATGGGAGATATATCTAAATCTGAACCGATATTCAGAAATTCCAACACACATCGTTCTAGACTAAATTCAGTGCCAAATTTCGTGCATATCGAATTATATATAGAGACTTTGTTGCACCATTTACATAAAATCGGACGAATATATATATATATATATATATATAGGGGCTATATCTTATTTTAATCCGATTTTTCAGGAAACTTAACACTCATCATTCTAGACTATATTTAGTTCGCTATGCCAAATTTCGTGCAAATCAAAAGACATATATGGACTTTGATTCACCATATACATAAAATCGGACGAAAATATATACGGGAGCTGTATCTAGATATGTACCGATTTTTCCAAAATATATCACTCATCATTCTAGACTTAATTCAGTACGCTATGCTGAATTTCGTGCAAATCGAAGGACATATTGGGACTTTGGTGTACCATGTACATAAAGTCAGACTGAAAATATATATATGGGAGCTATATCAAAATCTGAACCGATTTTCAGGAAACTTAACACACATAATTCGTAGACTTTATTTAGTACGCTATGCTAAATTTCGTGCTAATCGGAAGATATATAGGGAATGTGATACGTCATTTACAATATATC
>NW_026887214.1:0-11677 GCF_032173495.1 Musca vetustissima
TAATATACGTATACGGAGATGCCTGTAAATATTTGGGTGTAACTCCCACATCCGAGCACATACAACAATATAATTGGTATTAATTTAAAGGTCTATGTCCTTCAGGAACAAATATATACGCTATAGAATACAAATTTTGTCAGTTTTCACACAAAAGTCAGGGTCCATTTGACCCGCTAAATATTGACCGATCTTTATTAAAACATGCATGCTTATTCTTTGGCCCGATCCCCTTCTCCATGCAAAATTTCAAGATGTTCGAGCCATTATTGCGGCCTCTGGAACGACCAGAAAAACCGACAAAAATTTAGTATTTGGTCCATTTCATCCCCTAAATATTAACCGATCTTTACCAAAAACAATAGGGGTCTTCATTGGCCAGAACTCATCCTACATGCAAATGTTCGTGAAGATTGGTCCATAACTGTGGCCTGTATCGGGTTTACAATTTACAGACGGCGTTCGCGGCGTTACAAACTTTTGGGGCTGCACAAAGCTATAATACCCTGACAACATAGTTGTGTAGGGTATAAATAGCAACAAATCCTACAACAAAACGGTGCATATTTGGCCCAAATCAAACATTCCGAAGCTTGTTAAATGAAGTCCTATAGTTCATATAAAACAATGGTTTTATTTTTCCCCAACTAATATTTACATTTTTACTTTTAAGCCTATGATTCTTGGAAAGACGATTTTTATGGAATTGAAACCATTCGGAATAATGTATATCTTTCTAGTTCCATAGTAACAGAGTAGGTTATATACTTATTTTGTGTACTTTCACATGTCATTCATTTTCTTTAAAAACTACCACACATCGTTTCATAGGTAGGTAGGTATTATGCTCATACAACTCTTATCTATGCCTACAAAATAATAAAAAGAAACAAAAACCAAAATTCGCCCAATAAAGGTGTATGTGTATGGAGGATTTAAAAAATAACAAACTCGTGTCTAACACTCATTCCTTTAAATAGCCTCAAGGTTTCAGATGTATTCGCATTCATCACGAATGGCAATGGCAACAAAATGGAGACGGATTTTTTGTTAACAAACCAAAATACGCAAAAAACCGCAAGATTTTTTACTCAGCCAAGCATTTGTCAAAGAAATGGCAAAATCCAAAATCCATTACATGAAAACAAAATTTCCAAAAAAAGAGGGAGAGAGATGGGAGAAATAACAACAATAAATAAAAAAACTTCGAGGCCTAACAAATAAGCCAACAAAAGACACACAACTGAATGTTATTTCAGAAATAAACGCAGAAACAGAAAAACCAAGACGACAAAAATCCACATAAAGGGCGACATCATCAATATTCAAAGCACAAATCAACAATAAAAACAAGAAAATAGCATCAGTTATTCTCTTCTTTTTTTCTGCGCCATCAGGCAATCAGTCAGTGAATAACCATTGTTGCAATGGAGATGTTGGGGATGAGATTTGAGTAAATATTGAAATATACAAATCTAGTTACTTTGTATGCCACATAATTCCAATTACCTTGAAGGTACCCCCACCAGCCGTATTTTGTTAAGTAAACACAATTTTGGATTTTAAATGAAGTGTTATGTTACACTTAATAATGTTTATAAAATGTGATACTTGGAATTGGTGTAGTGGTACTTTAATGTTAGTATAATGGAAAGTTTTGAGAATTTAAAGAATTTTTATTGGTCTCTTTGGTATAATAAATTAACTAGAAATATAAATTTGTAATTTAATGAAATTAGATAGTATTTATTGCTATTATGAAATTTTGCTATAAGTCGAAGCCACTCAAAACTCGTTGATCTATATGGGATTTTTTCTGCCAATAAGTTTTTTAACGCCTTAAACCCGATGTGCAATGACAATTTACTGCCATTTCGATTGGAAATGGAAATCTTTAACAGCACTGTTTTGCTGTTAAAAAAATGGTCTGTTTAGGACTTGGAACCTTTTTTAATGTACTATCACCGTGTCCAGTCAACTATTAAGTAGATATTTGTTATATGAGATTACCTTTTTTAGCTTTCAAATGCTATGCATATGAGTGTAATCGATTTCATTATCTGGAAATTAGGTTTAAAACCTACCCTACGCCATTATAAATAATCTCTAAGTTTGTGCGTATCTGGGAAATATTTTGCCATATTGACCATATTGACCGATTAGAGGTCAACCGCTCCTTCCATATTTTGTTATCTTACAAAAACAGTTTAGGTTAATCTAATCCGCTAAATATTGACCGTTCACCATCATAGGCTAATGGCTGAGGCGCTAATTATTAGGTTAGGGAAAAAGAAATCATCGAATTCGCCAAAAATTACGATAAAATCGGAGAAATGATCGAAGTTGGCCGACATGTTAGCAGTCTTAATATCGCTCAGGAGCTACAAATCGAACATAAAACTGTTTTAAACCTTTCACACAAAGCTGGATTCAAAAAGAAGCTCGATGTTTGGGTGCCACACCAATTAATAGAAAAACTGGGATGACTCGAATTTCCATCTGCGAAGCCTTGACCAAACGGAATGAGATAATCCCATTTCTTAGTGAAAACTGGATATGAGAAATGGATAATATACGATAAACCTGTGAGAAAACGATCGTGGTCAAGGAGCGGTGAAGCACCTCCTGGAAATTAGGTTTACAAATTTAGCGATCCGGATCTGTATATGTATTATTACATTTGGCTTAATGGGATATATTTGCGGTAAGTATTTTGGGAGGGAGACTTGTTGCCACATACGATAAAATATCAAATTATAGTGAATTCGGTTGAAAAACGAGCTCAAGAACAAGAGAAATTTGATCTATATTTATAATTTTTAGTGCTGAAATTTCGTACCCAATAAAAGCCTTTGTACCATATTTCAGCGAATTCAGTTGAAAACAAAAGAGCCAAAAATACCGAAAAATTGAGGGGTATCCTTATATAGGAGCTATGTCTAAACGTGGACCGATATTTTCCATCTTCGAACATGACCTACCTGCAGACAGAAGACGAATCTATATAAAATTTTGGCGATCTATCTCAATTCGTAGAGTGATTACAACAGACGCTAGGGTGATTACAGCGGACATGCTTTAATCGTCATAGACTTCTACGCTGATCAAGAATATCACTCCATTTCTTAAAAACTTAACCAGTAGCGGATTTACCCTTCTGGGTCTAATATACACAGCGAGAGATTTCGTCTCCCAAAGGAATTTTCCAACCCACAGTCTATGAGGTCCATATTGAGGCATAGGTGTCTAGAACCGATATCTGTGAGCTTGTGTTGTCATAGTGGGAATTATTTTGTCGTATTCTTTTAATTTCTTCGATGATTTTAGGAAAAAAATTTGTGGTGTATCACTCAGAATAGACCCTACTCAAAGGGAAGAGTCACTACCAGTAACCAGTTTTGCAAAAGAAATAGCAAAACGAATATAAATTAAAATTGAAACTTTCCCTAAAAAAATAAAAATTAAATATCCAATTCATAAAAAATGGAAATAAAATTAAATTCTTATTCCCTACACTACTATGGTGTGAGGGTATTACAATTTTGTATGGCCCCAACACCTTTTAACATCAGGAGAAATTGGCCCTATATCCACATTTATCTTGAATATGTGTATCCGTTAGTCTACATTTATTGACCAATTGTCATGAAATTTTTCATGTAAATCCGGTTCTGCCATATGGTTATTTTCGTCTGTTTTTTTTCTCGTCGCTCTAGAGGCCACAATCATGGGAAGAACATCGCAAAATTATACATGCAGAACACATGCCGTATATATTTACTCCAGAAGGACAGAGATCGGAAAAAATTGACAGTGAATCCGAAAGAAGTGGATTATAATTTTTTCTCGTCGCTCTTGAAGCCACATTTAAAAATGGAACACCAATATATTTTACACGGGGAAGAGAATCTGGTCAACGGGAAAGCTTGATTATTTGAATAATGATCAGGCAATATTTAGCGGATCAAACGGAACAATACTTTTTGGGGGTGAGAAATGAAACAAAATATTTCCTATTATTTTTACCAAACCTCCATACTACCTATTTTTGGGGATTATAAGCATCGCAAAATTATACATCCAGAACACATGTGACATTCTATGCCGTATATATTTACTCCAGAAGGACAGAGATCGGAAAAAATTGACAGTGAATCCGAAAGAAGTGGCTTATAATTTTTTCTCGTCGCTCTTGAAGCCACATTTAAAAACGGAACACCAATACATTTTACACAGGGAAGAGAATCTGGTCAACGGGAAAGCTTGATTATTTGAATAATGATCAGGCAATATTTAGCGGATCAAACGGAACAATACTTTTTGGGGGTGAGAAATGAAACAAAATATTTCCTATTATTTTTACCAAGCCTCCACAAAGGGTAAAATTGTTAATGTGTATAAATCCAATATCAGGCGAAAGGAATGTCCGATTGGAACCAAAATTTGGCCAGCTTTTTATCATTACCGAAATCCTGGGTCTCATTGGTCCACTCCTTCTGGTACCTGCCCCACAAAGGGTTAATATTATATAAACTTGTAGATTTTATTTGAAGCGAATAGAATATGCAATTTGATTTGACATTAAATTCGAATCATCCTTGATAAAAACATATATTTTACTTAAAGCGAATAATAAAACCTGTGTGTCGACAACACCGGCTGACTCTTTTACTTGTTTATACTCACCTAAATGTGGAATAAACATTCTGTAAAGAGTGTTTCTATACGTATGCCAAAATCTTAAATGATAGATTATTGCTACTTTTGGTAGAAAATTGGACTAGGTGATTCAATAGAGTGAATATGGGGAGCTATGTCGAAACCCACCAAATCCATAATCAAAGACCACATACAGTATATATTCTCTTTCAGAATAAAATTCGATGTCAATTTATATTGAAAATTCTTCACCTTTAGATAATTCCCATTTTTGGCGATTATATGTACAGTGTGTCATCCGAAGTGGTCTCTGTGGTCCTCATTGGGTACTAAATCTGCAAAACTCAAATTATCAACATTGATCTCCCCTTTAGAGTAGCTACCAAAAACAGTTCCCCTCAGAAATTCGGTAATTTGGATATCAAACCATCCCACGATAAAATATTTTTCAGTTGTCATAGGAAACTTCATTTTATGTTCCTTCAGTTTAGCCCAGGCGGCTTGTGTAATATAAATTTGTATTCAAGGAACACAGTTATTGACCCGACTTACATCAATTTTTGGATCCAATAGGCCGAAAACTTTGATTTGTTAGTTTTTTAGTCGATCGGCATAGCATCGTTATAATCCTTGATGACAAATACATTTTCTATACTTTAATTTTTCGAATTTCTCCGAAGAATTCAGGTAAGTAGATTGTGGTGTGTCATTCAGAATTAAAATGGGCCACCATTTCCATTGAAATGCGTCTTCTACGAATAACTTTTGTTACGTTTGGCTAGTCTTCGAAAAACCACGTGATATGTGAGAATGCTGTTGTTCTTGATGTTCCTATTTTGAAATTCTTTTTCCGTTCCGTAATTCTTACTCATCAGAATTGCATGTTAAATTCAGACTAAGCATAGATCTATAATTCAGTCACCGAGCGCGTATTTTTCAAAATTTCAATGCACGAATTGACACGAGCCTATTTTGAGCGATAGTCAAATTATGCGGAATACAACGAGGAATCCCTATTTTACGGTCAGATGTATAATAGTAGAATGACCAAACATGTCTCAATTACAGTTCATACACGTTCTCAATGTTCTGCGGCTCAACGACAGTTTTGGGAATAGTTTTCCAAGAACAATGAGAGCCACAGGTGTGAAGTTTTAATATAATATTCAAGGATTATGAGCGTCGTAAGCGTAGATTATTAAAATAGTATTTTTCATGGACTTTCAGGGTCATGAAGTAGATTTTTAAATAATATTTATATACGGTGGGTCGTATACATAATGTCGATTGAAAAAATTCACAATACTCATACGCAGTGGTTAAAGACTACTTAGTGGTTTCCTAACTACTATATTCCTCTCATAACAACCAAATATTTGCACAGATTTTAAATTAATCGATGTTTATAAACTCAATAATAACCATCTTACTAGAGAATATTTTATATTAGCTCTATAAACCAGACTCTAGCTGCTGAAGAAAGAAATATCTGACATCAAATAAGAAACACTTCAAGAGAGTTCCCGCCAACCGAAAATCACTATAATTTTTCACTGTAGGTTATCCGTCTTTTTATATTTAGTCCCTCGTTTGAAAGCTATGCATCACAGTCTTTGCTTCATTAATTTTCAATTTTAATTAATTATAAACATTTTGGGATTAATTATTCTGTCACAGATAATTGATTGATTAGGGTTAACATTTTTTTATTTGGAATACAATGCTTTGAAGATATAGGTATGCAATTTGTTTAATTTGTTTTGTAATTTTTAATTACCACATTAGATAGTTCGTAACGACAATATATGGAAGAAGATAAATAAATCACTTTTTTCACAAATAATTTACAGAAAAGGTCATGGATTTATGTTTCAAAAAGGTTGTATTATTTTGGTGAATATTTCACTTTTCATTAATTGTTTAAAACCGCTGCTTTTTAATTTTAAATATTTAATACTGTTGTAAACGATGTTTCGAATTAAAAATTATTAATTTAATATTTAATTATTTTCCTTTGTTTTATTTATTTTGATAGTATTAATTTAGTTTGCTTCAGTAAGGGAATTTTTAGTAAAAATTTATCTAATGAATTTTATAAGGCTTAAAATTTAATATTATTTAAAAAAAATATATTATGTCAATTTATTGTAAGGATTAAATATTTGGTTTTTGAAAATTTCTTGTAGCACACGATTTTAAATTTTTATTTTTAAATTTATTTTTTATATTGAATTTCTTGTTTTTAAAAATGTATAAGATATTAACATTTATTTGAATAGATATTTTATTACTAATATTTTTAAATTTAATTATTTTATTTCATAAATAAATTCTTTAATTATTTTCTTAAATTATTTTCTTCGTCACTAATCTATATTGAAATGTACACAATATTTTCAAATAAAACTAATTTTTTTATTTATTTTTTAAGCGGGAATTATTATTATAGGCTTTAAAATTGTTAAATCGAAAAATCACAAATCATATATAAGTTTTGGAATTTAATTTAATTTGGTTAAATATTATTTTATAATTATATTTTTTAATAAATCCTCAACACTTATTATTTAATAATTTAATATATTTATTAATTTAATTACTTTTTATTTATTATTATTTTTTTTTATTTCTAACTATTATTATATTACTCGTATTTCACTCGAATTTTCTTATCAATAATACTGAAATAACATCACAATCAACACTGATTTTCGTTAATTAGGATTTCTTCCCTTTTCAACTATTTTCCATTTTAATTCAAGAATTTCTTTTCGATAATTAGTAAATTTGTTTAATTATTTTCTTTTGCTTTTCACTATTTTTCCGATTGCCACCTTAATTAAAGATTTTTTGCAAATTCTTATTTCCCAATCAACACAGAAAACACTTCTTGCACTTATTTCATTTCCCTCATCATTCAATGGCTTGATTCAATTCAAGTAATTTAAAAATGTGGTATTTAAAACCGTCGTTGTTTAGCTTAGCGAATAAGCAGCACCGTAGTAAGATATCCGGTCTTTAGCCGATGAAAGCTCACAACAAACTAAAGAAGAATACTGTGTCAGTAGGGCTATTCGCATTGCAGAATCACACGAACGAACACACAGCTGACCAGAAATCCGTAGATAAATTTCAAACAAACACAGTCGCGCACACACAAACACGCACAGCGAGAACATCTATGCCGGAATGCTGTGTGGAAAACATCTGGTCGATGCCAACGACATTCATTGTTTTAGGGTGGAGTGCATAACAAGAAATAAAAGCTTTTTTGCACTTTTGCAAGAGAAATTCCTTCGGAGCTTTTATCTTATGGGTGCAGGCGATAAAAACGAGTGGATTGTAAGCTTTTTTAGCGGCATCATGTCACAGGCAGTCACGTGCCCGAACAACGTGATTGGGATTACTTGTGAAAGGCACGAATTTGATGAGCAAAACAAAAACGAAAGAATTATAAAATAAAAGAAATAACATAAACAAAAAGCTGGAAAGTTAACAGATTGTTGGTCAAGATTGCTAATTGGGAATTTTGTTTAACCAAATTGGACGGAAAATTAAAAAAATATAAATATTTTTGAAAAATTTACGTATGGCTCATGAAAAATATTCATATGCTTGGTCATAGAAAAAATATTCTAAAATAGTTCTCGCTAGGTCCTTCAAAAAACTATTCATAAAAATCCAAGCTTGGTTCTTGGAAATATATACTTTAAAAACCCAATATTGGTACTTAATATAACATTTTTTAACAAACCGAAGTCAAATGATGGCCCTTTAAAAATATACTTAAAAAAATGCAGAATTTTAAAAGTCCTTGAAAAAATCACACCTGTCACACCTTTAAATACAATTCTTCAAAAAATCAATGCCCATTCAAGGTTCTTGAAAAAATATACTACACGCCTCTTGATAATCCTTGAAAAATAAATTTCCAAAAATCCAAGCTTTGTAAAGGCTCCTGAAAAATTCGTCAAAAAATCAACGCTCTATCCTTTATAAAAATGAAAAATGAAATTCTTAAAAAATCCAGGCTTTGTCACGGATACAAATTCTTAAATAATGTAAGCCTATTGTGGTTGAAAATACAAACCTATTGTCCTTATGGTCGTTGGAATAATACTCTTGAAAAATCCCATTGCCTTTAAAGTCGTAAAATATTCTTCAAAAATCTACGCCAATTATTCTTGAAAAAATATTCCTAAAAAATCAAACATATTCTTAAAAAAATATACGCCCATTGTCCTTGACAAAATTTTCTTAAAAATCTACGAACACTGTCCGGAATGTGTTCAGAAATATTCTTAAAAATCTACGCCCACTGTCTTGAATGTTCTTGAGAAATATTCTTAAAAATCTACGTCCACTGTGCTGAATGTCCTTGAGAAATATTCTTAAAAAATGCACGCCCACTGTCCTGAATGTCCTTGAGAAATATTCTTAAAAAATTCACGCCCACTGTCCTGAATGTCCTTGAGAAATATTCTTCAAAATCTACGTCCTGAATGACCTTGAAAAATATTCTTAAAAAATCCACGCCCACTGTCCTGAATATCCTTAAGAAATATTCTTAAAAAATCGACGCCTATTGTCCTTACGGAACTTGAAAGCATATTCTTAAAAAAATATAAGACTATTGTCCTTGACAAAATTTTCTTAAAAATCTATTCACACTGTCTATAATGTCCTTGAAAAACATTCTTAACAAATGCATACCTATTATCCTTGAGAAATATTCTTACAATCTCCATGTCTGTTATCCTTATTGGCCTTAAAAAATGTTCTTAAAAAATACACGGATATTGTCCTTATGACCCTTAAAAAAAATCACGGCTATTGTTCTTATAGTCACTGAAATTTTTTTTTAAATCACGGCTATTGTCCCCATTGTCAGTAATTTTTTCTTTAAAAATCCCACGCCTATTATCCTTATGATCCTTAAAAAATATTGTTAAAAAAATCACTTATATTTACTGATGGTCCTTGAAAAAATATTTTTAAACCCATTGAGCGGAGCAGTATAGTCGGACGGGGCCGACCATATGATACCCTACACAACTTCCATGAAAATCTAAATTTCTGTGGTTCGCGATATTTGCACACTTTTGACTGGCTAGAGGTCAGAAAATGTTACTAATAATCAGTACAGCCCCTCTAATTACTTGTCCAGATTCCCTTCACCGTGGGTTGTGCTGTGATGTTCGGCTTTCGACTCGAAAAGTACAAATAATTAAGTTTTCGGTACACTTCATCCGAACAATTATTATCTGATCATCACCTAACATTTTAGGCGTTGTCCTTGACCATAACTGGAACCTCATGGAACATTTCAAAGCGATCAGGCTATATATCCGACCTAAAGTGTGATAATTCGAAATGTTTGGGCCATAATTGCGGCCTCTGGAGCGACAAAAAAACGACAAATATTAAGTATTTGGTCCATTTCATCCCCTAAATATTAACCGATCTTTACCAAAAACAATAGGGGTCTTCATTGGCCAGAACCCATCCTACATGCAAAATTTTGTGAAGATTAGTCCATAACTGTGGCCTGTATCATGTTTACAAATTATAATGGACAGACGGACGGTGATGACACCTTAAAAACCCAAAAACTACTAAAAACCCGACGCCTGTTGTCCCTATGATCCTTATCAAATGGTTTTAAAAAAATGCTCGCCTATTGTCCCAATTATCCTATAAAAATGTACTTAAGAAATCCACGTCTATTGTTCTAATTGTACTTGAAAAAATATTCAAAACATACTTCCAGAAATATAGGCTCATTTGCCTTGAAAAAAAATAGTATTAAAGAGTTCACTTTTGGTCCTTAAACAACATTTTAAAATATCACCACATATTATCATGAAGTAATAATTAAAAGTATTTATTATGTCCACACCAATTGCCGTAGTGATCTTTGAAAAAAAAATATTAGAAAATACTGAAAAAAACAATTATTTAAACGTATCCACGCCTATTATACTGATGGATCTTGAAAAACTAATTAAATGTATTGATAGATTTTGCGACCTTGAAAATATAACTATAAATATCCACTTCTGATGGTGCCTGATTTTTTTTTAAATCACGCCTACAATTGGTCGTAGATAAATATTATAATACAAAATATACAGACTATCACGATTTAAAATATTTTTAAAGGTTATAAGGAAAACAGGTGTCCTAATAAACCTTTAAAATATTTAAGAAAAAAGTTAGCCAGCCAGTTCTTAAAAAATCTTCTAAAAATTCTTAAAAAAAAACTAATCGGTCTCCTATAAGTTCTCCAATATTTCAATACGAAATTTTGGTACAAAAATATCATTTCGAATGGCAACTTTAAAAAATCCACTCCCTCTTGAAAGAAATATTCTTTAAAAAAACAAATATTCTTTAAAAAATCCACGCCTATTGTTGTGATTGTCCTTGAACAAATATTCTTTAAAAAATCCACGCCTATTGTTGTGATTGTCCTTGAACAAATATTCTTTAAAAAATCCACGCCTATTGTTGTGATTGTCCTTGAACAAATATTCTTTAAAAAATCCACGCCTATTGTTGTGATTGTCCTTGAACAAATATTCTTTAAAAAATCCACGCCTATTGTTGTGATTGTCCTTGAACAAATATTCTTTAAAAAATCCACGCCTATTGTTGTGATTGTCCTTGAACAAATATTCTTTAAAAAATCCACGCCTATTGTTGTGATTGTCCTTGAACAAATATTCTTTAAAAAATCCACGCCTATTGTTGTGATTGTCCTTGAACAAATATTCTTTAAAAAATCCACGCCTATTGTTGTGATTGTCCTTGAACAAATATTCTTTAAAAAATCCACGCCTATTGTTGTGATTGTCCTTGAACAAATACAAATATTCTTTAAAAAATCCACGCCTATTGTTGTGATTGTCCTTGAACAAATATTCTTTAAAAAATCCACGCCTATTGTTGTGATTGTCCTTGAACAAATATTCTTTAAAAAATCCACGCCTATTGTTGTGATTGTCCTTGAACAAAT
>NW_026887215.1:0-11429 GCF_032173495.1 Musca vetustissima
TGTTGGAATCCGTCCAGATTTTGATATTCAACGTGTCACCGATTGATATTTGCTTTAAATTGATTTACATAATTGTGTCCATTGTAACAAACGAATGATATGTTTATGGATTGATCTACGACGATTCTTATTTAGATAAAGGCCCCATATTTTAGTTCATCCAATTTCATGTTCCTGGCCCTTCTGTTAGGATGCATTTTTTTTTTATATACCCATAGTGGTGAAGGGTATCATATAGTCGGCCCCGTCCGTTTTTACCACTTTCCTTACTGATTATTTTCGTATTTTTCATAGTATAAATCTACAAGCAGACAATTAAGAAAATATCTCTTAATCTGCCTGTAGACGGCTTTTTGCACAGTATACCAAAAATTTGGAATTGATTGTTAAACACATTTCGTCTTTACGATCCTCAATAACAAACTTTAATATATTTTCCATTATGAGATTTACATTTTTTAATTATGTCATATAACAAAAGGTAACCAAAATACCTGGCAATATAAAATATCATTATCATCCCCATTGTTACCAAATAAACCGCCTTGAGATATGACTTTATTTTCATATGCATTGATTTATTTCCATTAGTCTACCAAAACATATATTACCCTCACCCCACCCAAAATTTTACGATTTTTGGTTACCTTGCTTTTAATGGTTCTAATAATTGTTTGGATACAGCCACACATATACCCATACCTACATGTGCCATACACCCCCACCCCAGCCCATATTATGCATATTAACCTTAGCTGATGTTCCGGTTTACTTGATCCCTGTTAGACAGCCATGAGTGGTGGTTTGTTAATAAAATTTACATATTTTTATTGCCATTATAAAAGTTATATTTGACAAATGGTGTTGGCTACACAGGCTTCAGGCTGGAGGGGGCGGGTGATGGAGTGTTCTGGTTTGGCGGTTTTGTGGTTTATGGCTTTTATTGTGCTGAAATGACAGATATTAACAATGACATTCAACCAAAAAGGTGAAAGCGTAATAGTGCCCCAACAGGAAGTCATCCTAGTAAATTAAGGTGATTTATTATTGGAGCGTCGTGTGTAGTTTATATACGACAAAGTTATTTAATATGATAATATTGGCGTTTTGGCTGTGAACCAAAAAAAGTCATTATATGCTGAAAATTAAATAATTTAAATTTTAATAGAAAAACTTTTTTTCTTTGAAATTGTTTTTGCAAAATAGTCAGGCTTAATCCCAGTTTGTTGTTTTTATAAAAAACAACTATTTATTAGTGGGGAATGTATGGCATTGTATGGCATAGTCTTCCCTGCCTTTCCCCTCTGCGGACAATGCCATACATTCCCCACTAATAAATAGTTGTTTTTTATAAAAACAACAAACTGGGATTAAGCCTGACTATTTTGCAAAAACAAAATACAAATGGTATCCCAAATAACCCGCCAAACACTACTGAAGTTGTTGACGAGGCACGGTCATACTGTTTGGTTTATTGCTTTAACTAGCAATACCAACAACAACGTTATGTGCATTCGTCACAAAGTGACGACACATATCAGTGGGAAATGTATTGTAGTTGTCTGTAAATGCCTTGTTGATCACAAGTCAGGCGCCAACGAAACGAACTTCTCATTGGGGTCGTATCGCTGGTAACGTAAGAACTTCGAATTGTCACAAGAGACATTTGGGTTTGAAAGGTTTTTTGTAAAGAAGCTATTAATAGCTTCTGGGGAGAATATCCCAACAAAAAACTAAGGGAACTGATGAGGATCAGTGGCGAGCTCCGAAACTATAGTCTTCCCTGCCTTTTGCCATACATTCCCCACTAATAAATAGTTGTTTTTTATAAAAACAACAAACTGGGATTAAGCCTGACTATTTTGCAAAAACAAAATACAAATGGTATCCCAAATAACCCGCCAAACACTACCTTTCTTTGAAATTTATTATATTAGGAATATAAAATTCAATTATGCCGGCTATAATGTTGTCTAGCATAGGATCACTAAATATGTAAGTTATAATGTCTCCAGTGACTAGGAGTTATGCTGGAGTCAGATTTTAGTAGCTGAGAAGTCGATTCGATAAGTTTGGAGTCGTTAAGTTGGGGCAGAACATTGTATACCGTCCAAAATGAAATAGCGATTCAAACAATTCTATATTCAGTTTGTACCCGCATATTATGGGCAGGGCAAATAAATGTTAAGAATTTCGACCTCAAATATATCGAAGAGACGGCTTCTTTTTATTTGGTGACTATTTCAAAGCATAGATGAATCGAGCCATATTCGCCAAAAAAAACGTAACCCTCAAACTTAAAATTTTAGGAGAGAAAGTTTATTTTAATAAATTCAGATTTAATAAAGCTTTTATTTTGAAATTTAGAACTATAGTTTTGTTATAAACTAGTTTTGTTTTAAACTATATAAATTGCAAAATAGTACCTTTATTAAATCTGAATTTATTAAAACAAACCTTCTCCTGTAAAATTTTATATTTGGGGGTTACGTTTTTTTGGCGAATATGGCTCGGAATAAAGAAAATTTTTTGGGATGATATTTGATACCGTATAGTATAGAAACCCTCTTAGAAGTTGAAGCTGGTGTAGATGCCTTGACATCGTCAGCCAAAACTGATGTAAGAGGTGACTTCATGTCTACCTCATGAAGAATAACTTGCAATCGAAGCATTCTTGGAATGAAGAGATTAAATGCGATAATGCAGGTGTCTCCCTGTGGACAGTGTGGGCGGCCACATATGGAATGCTTGAATGATGACCGAAGCTGCCAGTTTAAATCAAAAGTAACCCAAAGGCGACGAACTCTTATATACGACAACTAAGGCGGAAGGGACAGGTAAGGATTGCCAACAAAAATGTGTCATTGCTGAAGCACTTATACGATCTATGATATGAGGAAATTCGAAAGAACAATTCTCACCTTGCCATAAGGACGTTTTCGCTTACATGATTCCAACTGACGATACGGGAAAATTCCTCTCTGACTGGAGCTCCACTATCGTTTTTATGAAGGGAAGCTCCAAAGTAACCCCCCAAAACGTGGACCGATATTGACGACACATGGTGGGGTGGAACATAGAAGTAACGATTTTTTGAGCTATATGCGAGTGATGGTCACTGAGAGCTAGTCTATGGTCATCTCAGAAAAATCGACTTATTTCGCTTGTAAGCCTCCCTAATCTCTGATTACTCTGTCGAACATCGTACCGTAGATATATTTTAAGGTGGTAACAACGCAAACATCCAGAAACGGGGGTCCGCTAGTACAAAATTAAAAAATTTGCTGTTGCAAACATAAATTTACTGTGAAAAAAATTCATTTCGGGGGGGCCCGGGCACCCCGGGCCGCCCCCTGCGTACGTCCCTGCTCCACATACTCGATGACATATGGATTCAGAAATTTTAAAACAAAAAAAAAAAACTACAGAAATAAACAAATACTTCGATTGAGTCAAGGGTACAAGACATAATATGACCTTCCTCAGCCTACTTCCGGAATTCCGCTTGCAATCTACACTTTTGACTTTTCTGTACTGAAATAATTACAGCTATTGTTTGTGCAGGTAAGTCTAAACTCCTACATTACGGCAATCAAAGTGTCACCAAAGATTGTTGCATTTTTTACGTTCACGTTGAAACTGGTAATTGTTTTATGATATCTACATTTTTAGCTTTCCTGCACTGAAATAATTGCAGCAGTTGTTTGTGCAGGTAATTCAAAACTCCTATAGTACATCAATCAAAGAGTCATCCGAGTCACGAGTGGAAACTTCAAAGCGACTTTGAAAACCCTGCTGTCAACTCCAACAAACAGATGAGCGAACATTAAATTAATCTGGTCAATTGTAAATGATTTAAAACAGAACATAAAGTTCGATTTTTAGCTCCTAGGCGATGTTACGACTGCTAACATGCCGATGAACTTCGATCTTTTTCCGATTTTATCGACATTTTCGATTAAACGGAATCTACGACACATGGTGGGGTGGAACATAGAAGTAACGATTTTTTGAGCTATATGCGAGTGATGGTCACTGAGAGCTAGTCTATGGTCATCTCAGAAAAATCGACTTATTTCGCTTGTAAGCCTCCCTAATCTCTGATTACTCTGTCGAACATCGTACCGTAGATATATTTTAAGGTGGTAACAACGCAAACATCCAGAAACGGGGGTCCGCTAGTACAAAATTAAAAAATTTGCTGTTGCAAACATAAATTTACTGTGAAAAAAATTCATTTCGGGGGGGCCCGGGCACCCCGGGCCGCCCCCTGCGTACGTCCCTGCTCCACATACTCGATGACATATGGATTCAGAAATTTTAAAACAAAAAAAAAAAAAACTACAGAAATAAACAAATACTTCGATTGAGTCAAGGGTACAAGACATAATATGACCTTCCTCAGCCTACTTCCGGAATTCCGCTTGCAATCTACACTTTTGACTTTTCTGTACTGAAATAATTACAGCTATTGTTTGTGCAGGTAAGTCTAAACTCCTACATTACGGCAATCAAAGTGTCACCAAAGATTGTTGCATTTTTTACGTTCACGTTGAAACTGGTAATTGTTTTATGATATCTACATTTTTAGCTTTCCTGCACTGAAATAATTGCAGCAGTTGTTTGTGCAGGTAATTCAAAACTCCTATAGTACATCAATCAAAGAGTCATCCGAGTCACGAGTGGAAACTTCAAAGCGACTTTGAAAACCCTGCTGTCAACTCCAACAAACAGATGAGCGAACATTAAATTAATCTGGTCAATTGTAAATGATTTAAAACAGAACATAAAGTTCGATTTTTAGCTCCTAGGCGATGTTACGACTGCTAACATGCCGATGAACTTCGATCTTTTTCCGATTTTATCGACATTTTCGATTAAACGGAATCTACGAAACCAAAATTGCACATAATTGACTGTTACAGTATCCGAACTATAAACACCATCCACTATTATTATCCCAACAAGGCCTCAGGGAAAATCCTTGCCGATAGAATTCCCACCTCACGTACAGAGGTTGCCAAGTTGTGACAGAACCCCTGACGAGCATGAGGAAGAAGTGGGAGCTGTTCCTGAAGGAATCAAACCCTCCACATAGACCGTTTCTGTGATATCGATGGGATAGACTAGGAATAGCAACATGTTGCAAAGAACACGCCGTTTCTGTTGACAGTTCAACATTTGGTCTCATATGCGTCGGAGAGTAATTGGATGAAATGCGGAGGCTGGTCGAGAAAGAGTATGCTGGACTTCTGATGCCTTCTGAGGCGTGGGAGAATGGTCTGAGATATAGGGTTGCTTTGGTGTTTGAATGGGGATCCGATTCTTTTTTAAAACCAGAAAAATGGCAAATGCACTGCAAGCTTCCACTCACTCTCTCCTCAACCAATATCGATATAGCTTTGATCCAGAAGCCCTATATATAGAAGTAAGGTGGCAGGGTTGAAGATCAATCACTATACTATCCCCACAAATTCTAACGCGGATAAGCTAAGGACGAATATAGTTGTCAAAAAAAGAACTAAATGTTTTTCTACTATCAAACTTTAGCAATAGTGATAACACCCTCCACTCTGAACTCTCCATCAATCCTCAGAGTATGGGACTTGTAAGGTATGTTTTTATTTATTTATTTTTTTTTTTTTTTTTTTTTGAAGATTTGTATCTACGTGTGGAGAATATAATATGGTGTTGTATTCTTACATACCTCTCATGCCTCTGTGAGGTTGTGTGAGAAGCCCATGTTGGGTACTGAAATCCATATTATTGACAAAAGGAAAACAGTTGAGTATTTCGTGTGGGTCGTGGAAAATGTGATCAACAAGATCAAATAAGAAGAACAGACTTTCAGGGTCCAGGGTCGGAGGCCAACAGAAATAGGGCAACATTCATTATAAAATGTAATTGTCTATGGATAATCGATAATGCGGAAAAATCTACTCTTCTGTTATGAAATATAAAAATTCACATATTTCGGGCGAAATATATTTGCCCTAAACATAACTGTGGTTGATTGTTTAAATAATTGAAGGACCAATAGGCGTGGATTTTTTAAAGAATATTTTTTCCAAAGGACCAATAGGCGTGGATTTTTTAAAGAATATTTTTTCCAAAGGACCAATAGGCGTGGATTTTTTAAAGAATATTTTTTAAAGACCAAATATTTTTTCCAAAGGACCAATAGGCGTGGATTTTTTAAAGAATATTTTTTAAAGGACCAATAGGCGTGGATTTTTTAAAGAATATTTTTTCCAAAGGACCAATAGGCGTGGATTTTTTAAAGAATATTTTTTCCAAAGGACCAATAGGCGTGGATTTTTTAAAGACCAAAGGCGTGGATTTTTTAAAGAATATTTTTTCCAAAAGGCGTGGATTTTTTAAAGAATATTTTTCCAAAGGACCAATAGGCGTGGATTTTTTAAAGAATATTTTTTTCCAAAGGACCAATAGGCGTGGATTTTTTAAAGAATATTTTTTTCCAAAGGACCAATAGGCGTGGATTTTTTAAAGAATATTTTTTAAAGACCAATATATTTTTAAAGAATATTTTTTCCAAAGGACCAATAGGCGTGGATTTTTTAAAGAATATTTTTTCCAAAGGACCAATAGGCGTGGATTTTTTAAAGAATATTTTTTCCAAAGGACCAATAGGCGTGGATTTTTTAAAGAATATTTTTTCCAAAGGACCAATAGGCGTGGATTTTTTAAAGAATATTTTTTCCAAAGGACCAATAGGCGTGGATTTTTTAAAGAATATTTTTTCCAAAGGACCAATAGGCGTGGATTTTTTAAAGAATATTTTTTCCAAAGGACCAATAGGCGTGGATTTTTTAAAGAATATTTTTTCCAAAGGACCAATAGGCGTGGATTTTTTAAAGAATATTTTTTCCAAAGGACCAATAGGCGTGGATTTTTTAAAGAATATTTTTTCCAAAGGACCAATAGGCGTGGATTTTTTAAAGAATATTTTTTCCAAAGGACCAATAGGCGTGGATTTTTTAAAGAATATTTTTTCCAAAGGACCAATAGGCGTGGATTTTTTAAAGAATATTTTTTCCAAAGGACCAATAGGCGTGGATTTTTTAAAGAATATTTTTTCCAAAGGACCAATAGGCGTGGATTTTTTAAAGAATATTTTTTCCAAAGGACCAATAGGCGTGGATTTTTTAAAGAATATTTTTTCCAAAGGACCAATAGGCGTGGATTTTTTAAAGAATATTTTTTCCAAAGGACCAATAGGCGTGGATTTTTTAAAGAATATTTTTTCCAAAGGACCAATAGGCGTGGATTTTTTAAAGAATATTTTTTCCAAAGGACCAATAGGCGTGGATTTTTTAAAGAATATTTTTTCCAAAGGACCAATAGGCGTGGATTTTTTAAAGAATATTTTTTCCAAAGGACCAATAGGCGTGGATTTTTTAAAGAATATTTTTTCCAAAGGACCAATAGGCGTGGATTTTTTAAAGAATATTTTTTCCAAAGGACCAATAGGCGTGGATTTTTTAAAGAATATTTTTTCCAAAGGACCAATAGGCGTGGATTTTTTAAAGAATATTTTTTCCAAAGGACCAATAGGCGTGGATTTTTTAAAGAATATTTTTTCCAAAGGACCAATAGGCGTGGATTTTTTAAAGAATATTTTTTCCAAAGGACCAATAGGCGTGGATTTTTTAAAGAATATTTTTTCCAAAGGACCAATAGGCGTGGATTTTTTAAAGAATATTTTTTCCAAAGGACCAATAGGCGTGGATTTTTTAAAGAATATTTTTTCCAAAGGACCAATAGGCGTGGATTTTTTAAAGAATATTTTTTCCAAAGGACCAATAGGCGTGGATTTTTTAAAGAATATTTTTTCCAAAGGACCAATAGGCGTGGATTTTTTAAAGAATATTTTTTCCAAAGGACCAATAGGCGTGGATTTTTTAAAGAATATTTTTTCCAAAGGACCAATAGGCGTGGATTTTTTAAAGAATATTTTTTCCAAAGGACCAATAGGCGTGGATTTTTTAAAGAATATTTTTTCCAAAGGACCAATAGGCGTGGATTTTTTAAAGAATATTTTTTCCAAAGGACCAATAGGCGTGGATTTTTTAAAGAATATTTTTTCCAAAGGACCATAGGCGTGGATTTTTTAAAGAATATTTTTTCCAAAGGACCAATAGGCGTGGATTTTTTAAAGAATATTTTTTCCAAAGGACCAATAGGCGTGGATTTTTTAAAGAATATTTTTTCCAAAGGACCAATAGGCGTGGATTTTTTAAAGAATATTTTTTCCAAAGGACCAATAGGCGTGGATTTTTTAAAGAATATTTTTTCCAAAGGACCAATAGGCGTGGATTTTTTAAAGAATATTTTTTCCAAAGGGACTATCTGAGGCGTGGATTTTTTAAAGAATATTTTTTCCAAAGGGACTATCTGAGGCGTGGATTTTTTAAAGAATATTTTTTCCAAAGGACCAATAGGCGTGGATTTTTTAAAGAATATTTATTCCAAAGGACCAATAGGCGTGGATTTTTTAAAGAATATTTTTTTTCGAAGGACCTTAGCATTAATTCAGCCCATGTGTTATAAATTTTAATTACAGATTACCACATAAATATCATTTATTAAATATTTATACATTTCAAACTAAAAAATTAAAAGCTTAGCCAATTATTTAAATAGAAACAAAAAAGTATATATGAAAAATATCCAAAGGACCAATAGGCGTGGATTTTTTAAAGAATAAAAAAGAAAACGAGAAACCAGTGAACAGGAATTTTTGTGACAACCTTGTTGTTAGCACTGAATCTAGAGTATCTCTACTTCCGGTTTCCGCTGGCATCGATTTGCTAAAAAATATCCTAGCCAAACTGTCTAACCTGGCGCTAACCAAGGGTGATTTCTCCGAATGTTCCGATTGGTCGGAGTTTTCTTGCTCTGAACTTGCTGAACGATTGCTGGAAAAATTTTAAACAGAAATTTGTTGTTGTTTTTTTGGAAGAGAAATAAAATTTTCAAATTTAAAAAATAATATATAAAATAAACATAAAAACGTGAAATCTTTTTTTTTTAATTTTGAAAAAAATATATAAAGCAGTTTTTTTTAATTTTTTTGTAAGCAACATAAATGTTTGTTGTGTGTTTTTTGTGCTTTGTTGAGTTTTTTTCTATTTTAAATTTGACACAAAATACATAACTGTCAATTGTGTTTTTATGTTTTGTTTGGTGTGTTATTTTTTTGTTTTAAAAAAGTTTTTAAAAAAATATATATTTCATTTCCATTGTTCATCAAAAAATAGCAAATGTTTTATAAATGGTTGGTACTTACCTACTGTAGATATGTCTGCGATTGGCAGCTGTCATTGCTGATATATCGAATTCGATGGCTGAATTGGAACGCTTCAGACCATTTGTTTTGTTGAGTTTTTTAATTAGATTTTTGGCTTTTCTGTGGCGTTTATTTTTGTTAGAGTTGGGGTGGTGTGTTTGGAAGAATGATATTGAATAAAATGTAGTTAATGTAGATCAAAAAATTACAATTAAAAAAAAATAATAATAAACGCCAAAAATAACAGTGGTGAAATTTGTATGTAATTTTTATTATAGTTAAGGTAAGTTTGAAGAAACTGCTAAGCAATAAACTCTGAGCCAGAAAATCGGTCAAATTTTGGTAAAAATTTTATCATAAGTTCCAAGACTACTATATTATAATATCGCCATGAATCGTAGTTTTAAGTTTAGGGTATACAAAATTATCATAATGTGGTCAATTTAGGGACGATATTTTAGATGTAAGATTTATAAAAATATTTTTTTCATTGAATATTCGAATACTAGCAGTCAAATGCGGAGAATATATTGATTATTCTATTACCTCACCGCGGTTTCACCTGTAGCTAGTTTCAACTTCCGTTGAAATAGTGAGCTGATATGTGCCGCAAGTTTGCTCATAAGAACTATGGCTTGAGGCGTCGCGTGAGAAATCAACGAAAAAGAAAACCAAGCACCCAAATGTTGACGAACCCCGAAAACGTATAAGGGGCCACGATCTGAGATTTATGGTTAACACAAGAATGCAAAACCTTGTCTCCATACTCACTACAGTGGATGAGCGAATTGCAATAATTCGAAGCGAAGGAAGAGCAGAATGAGCAGACCAAAGACATTTAATGCAAAAAATCGGAAGGGAAAATATGTTTGTCCCCAACCGTCGGAAATTTCAGCCTCCATGAAAAAACATCCGATAACGGCATGAGGTTGAATTCTTTAGCGGCAACAAAAAACATCACCAGCACAAGATTCAAGCATCCCGATACACACAAGGACATCTGACTTTCTCCCGATCAAACAACGAGAAATCAAATTGATCATGTTTGATAGACAGAAGTCATTCATTCATTATTTTAGACTTTCAATCGATTCGGGAGCGAATATCTATTCTACTCGTGCTGGTATATGATGAGACAGCTCTTGGTGTGTTTGAGCGAAAAATTCTCGGAAAGATCAATTGGAAGATCTGCGACGACGGCGAATATCACAGTCGAATGACTCGCCGAGTTGAATCATCTATTCTCGGACATTGACATAGTCAGACGTATCGAATTGCACGATGGCCATGTTGTGTGAATGGATGAGGATGTCCCAGCTCAAAAGACCCTTAGACCCACAGACCAATAAGCATGGATTTTTAAATCATGTATCATGGAACAGCAGTCTAATTTTTCAATATCCAGCAGAACAATAAAAGTGGATTAAAAAATAGTTTTCCAAAGACAAGTTGACCAAGAAGCGTGGATTTTTAAATAAAAAAATTTCAAAGTCCAGCAGAACAATAAATGTGTATTTTTTAAAGAATATTTTCCATGGTTCGGCTGACCAATGAGCTTGGATTTTAGATACTTTTTCAAGGACCGATAGACCAATAAACGTGAATTCTTTGAAGAACATTTTTTAAAAGATCGGCTGACCAATGAGCTTGGTTTGTTAATGAATATTTGTTCAAGGATTAGCAGACAAATGAACGTGCAATTTTTAAGGAATGTTTTTGCAAGGACAAGTAGGCCAATGAGCGGATTAAAAAATCTACTATTTCAAGGACCAGTAGACAAAAGAGCTTGGATTTTAAAAAAAAAATATTATTTAGGAATTAGTAGTCCATTGAGCGTGGATTTTTTCAAGGTTCTGCTGACTAATAATCGGAATTTTTAAACAATATTATTTCAAGGTCCAGCAGAACAATAAATGTGGATTTTTTTTAAAAATTGTTTTTCATTGAACAGTTGACGATTAAGCGCGGATATTTTAAATAGCATTTTTTCATGAAGCAGCAGAACAATAAATGTGGATTTTTTAAAGAATATTTTTCAAGGTTCGGCTGACCAATGAGCTTGGATTTTTAATAGTTTTTCTAGGAGCGGTAGACCGTAGATCAATAAGCGTAAAGAATA
>NW_026887216.1:0-11421 GCF_032173495.1 Musca vetustissima
AGACTTAAATTTTCTGCGAAACTAATTGCCGTGTCGGTGAAAAATTCTGCGTGGTATCAACCTCCTGGGTTATAATAATACTACAATACCATTACATAAAAAGTAAAAATGATTTTATGTTTGACCCGGCCGAACTTTTTTAACCTCCACCATGAGGATGTCAATCAAAATATCTAAAATTAATGGGTGCTCCTAGGTGAAAATTCTTGTTATGATAGAACCCTGAACATACCGAAAAATAGGTGGTAAACAGATATTGAAAATGTCCAAACATCTAATGGTGGGGCTACCGTTATAAGGGTTTATAATAAAACATAGATCAATATTGATATTTCTGGTAGTGAGAAATAGTACGGAAATGTGCTATACAATGTGAACCCAAAATACAAAATTACAGTCAATTAAATTAAAAAACGGGTCAAAAAATTCCATATTGGCAGGTACCATATAAAGCCGGACATGCGTAAATCGACATAGAATTTTATTCTGATCAAGAATATATATGTAATACTTAGTGGTGTATCCCGTGAATATTTCGATGTGTTGCAAACGGAATGACAAATTTAATATAGACTCCACCTTATGGTGGAGGGTATAAAAACACTGTGAACAATTTGGGGTATATAAACGAATATAATTTAAATAAATGTAAAGTCAGCTTTACTTCTCTTGACAAGAAAAAATGTAATTTAATGTTTTTTTAATTGTACTGCTAAGGTCTTGGTTCATTTAATTAAAAAAATTTGACAGATCATTATTAAAGCAGCCATGCTTTTTCGTTGAGTAGATTTCCCGTATTTATTGGTTTATCGGTGTTCGGGTTACAAATGTGGCATCTAAAAAAAAACAAAACTATAGATGTGGTACTTCACCATAACCGGAACTTTATGCAAAATTGCATACATATCATCTAGTGTAATAATGGTAATTCTAAACATTATTAGAGTACGTAGACTCCTGTAAATATTTACGTATAGCTCCCACACCTGGTCTTTGTCCAACTACAATAAATGTATACGGCATAGAATACAAATTTTGTATTTTTCGGACAAAAGTCTTGGTCAATTTGAATCGCTCAATATACTTATTCATTAGCGTTTCCTTATGTACAATTTTGTGACCTCTAGAGATACCAGAAAAACATATAAACTAATTTTGGTTGACTTCAACAGCTAAATATTGACCGATTTTCTCAAACACAATAAGTGTCTTCACTAGCCAGAACAGGATATGCAAAATATCGTGACAAGTTTTTACTAAAATGTGAGTCCAGGACCAATATTTTGAGACGTTATAAGCTGTTGGAGCACTTATAACATCCCCACAAAATAGCTGCTAATTTTAATTTTAAGAAATAAAGATGTCATTATAAAATATAATCAAATTTCTTTATATTTAGTTTTAGCACTTTTTTCTGGCACTTTTCTAAAATTTTTAGCACTTTCTAGCATATTTTTCAAGAAAATCTAGCACTTTTTCTCTATCAAGTTTTGGCAACACTCCCTATTGTCCATGCTGAGGGAATTCCACAAAGATCACAATTGCTTAGATCTCAACAAATGAAGTGTTTACATCATTGCCACGGAAACCTCATTTAACATCCAAATACCTGAATTAGCTGCAATACGGTTGACGGCAAATGACTTTACAAAGTAGTTAACGAATGAATTCATCCTATCCAAAGAACTAATTTTCATATTCAACCAAATGCAATTTCGCTTACCTAATCACACCAAATCTTCACATTGAGTGGGCTAGAAATGGTATTGTTTTCGCGTGGAAAAGTGAAAGTAACCTGGAAACACATTTGTCACAGCTTCCATCGAAATGAAATCACTCTGTGACACAATTACACAGAAGTATGGAAAAAAGGTATAATACAGGGTTATGGTGTTAATTACATTGGTTTATATCTTCCTTTACTTGGAAAATAACCTTAAAATCCACTGTAAAGTATGTTAAGACCATTTAAATTAATATTAAAGTAGGCGGAGGGATAGAGGAAACGTATATTATCTGAAGATATATTATTTACATACATATAGTTTTAATCCATACTCAAATAAATGACATCAATTTTAAACGTATTTCATTCCTTAGTGTGCTGGACAATGAGTTAAGTTCGCAAAACCACAAATGTTGCAGCTGAATAATGAGTTCACAGTCACACGCATGTTGCGCGCCATTATTGAGGCAATATAATTCATTTCTGTGTTTGTTGTTTATACCCTACAACATGTTCAATACCCTACTGGGTACAATTTAATACAGCTCTTCTATTTAACCCAAGGGTGAACCTATTGATAAAAACCACAATAGGTGTACACATAGTTTCTTCAGATTTGACTTACTGTAAGCCTAGTTGAAGTCGATTCAGTTTTAGATAGAGTTGTCATATATATCTTCGTCCGATTTGATGTAAATGGTGCACCAAACTCCCTACGTTTGTTCGATTGACACGAAATTTGGTACACGCCGCGTACCAAATGGAGAATAGAAAGGTGTATATTAAGTTCTGTTGGAATAGGCTTATTTTGGGATAGAGCTTCCATTTATATGTTGGACCGATGCTCAACGTTTTCCCAAACGAATTGCACCTTTAGGACCAGGTTTTCAATGGGGAAGACTTCGAGATTTCCGGTGATGAGGACTTTTAGACTTCTGTGAAAAATATCCATAAGTATACTATGACGAAGACCTATATGAAGAAATTCTCTGAGTCTTCTATGAAGAAGTCCTCTATTAATAAGTCTTTTAATCTTACATAAAAAAGTTATATTATTTGTCTCTGCTTTATATGAAGAAAACCTTCCGACGAACAGGACCTCTAACTAACATTGTAGAATGACATCTGACTTGGATTGGCAGAATTAGGTTCAAATAGATAATAGATCATATATTTAATTTCGCAACGAGTATCTTATGGTCGGCCGCGTCTGACAAGTGTTCTTTCCACACTGGTTTTTATACCTTTCACCACACAGTCGTACAGGGTATTATGTCTTTGTGCATATGTTTTGTAACTGGCAAAAGCAAACGAGATAGACACATGGCCCCTTTTGCATAGAATCACTTTCTGAGTCGATTTATGCATGTCCGTCCGTCTGTCTGTCGATGTTAAATTGTAAACAATGTACAGGTTGAATTTATGATCCGAATTGGATGAAATTTGGCATAGGTCACTCATTTGGCTCAAGGACGAACCCTATTGAAATTGGGAAAAGATTTAGATATAGCTCCCATATATATTTTCGTCCGATTTAATGTAAACGGTCCTATATATCTTTCGATTTGCATGAAATTTGGTACAGCGTAATGAATTAGGTCTAGAATGATGTGTGAAAAGTTTCGTGAAAATCGGTTCAGATTTGGATATAGCTATATTTTCGCCTGATTTAAGGTAAATGGTGTACCAAAGTCCCTATATATCTTTCGATTTGCACAAAATTAGGCGCAGCGTAATGAAATAGGTCTAGAATGATGTGTGTTAAGTTTCTTGGAAATCGGTTCAGATTTGGATATAGCTCCCGCATATATTTTCGTCCGATTTTAGATAAATGGTGTACCAAATCCCCATATATCTTTCGATTTGTACGAAATTTGGCACAGCGCACTATAGGTAATTTGGACAGTTTTTAGGCAAAAATTAATTTTTTCAATTTCGGAAAATAATATATTTTTTGGTGGCAATAAAAAGAAAACATCTCAAAATTTATGATTCTGTAAGATTTTTTGCCTAAAAGTGTCTTTAAAGCTGTGGAAATCGTTGCCAAACTCTACACTTTGAAAATAAAATTAAAGAAATAAAAAAATTTTAAAAATTAAGGCTTATTTTAAAACGTTTGAAACCGCTTAATACAAATCATAAACATAAAATATAAACATGGAGAGTATTGGCGGTGGTGTGTGCTGTTTATTTAATATATAATATTTGTTGATACGTTTGTGTAGCGATTCAAATTTTACATAGTTGACTATAATAAAATAAATGTGTTCATTTTTTACGCATAAGTCATTTTAGATAGACTTTTACTAAAATGTTTAAATTTGTCTGATCTTTTGACAACTGTAATATATAATTGAAAGCCTCCTAAATCGATTCCAATACGTCTCAAATTGCGATTTTTTGCGTTTTTCAAGATATATCCGTTTTTTGTAGAGAACTTCAGAATAAAGAACAATAAAATTTCCGATATTTGGTTTGATGAAAGAAATAAAAGCAAATAAACATATTGTTATTTACAACGTCCCCGCACGTAAAGTTGGCAATAACAGCAATATGGACGAAAAATGCGTCAACTTAAAAAAGGAAATTAGGTAATTTTGCATGCATTTGTCAAAATGGACCAAATGTCATAGGAAGATAGAACTTTTCCGCGAAAAAAACGAATGCACTCGAATTTTGATTACAAAATAAATAACAAGACTCGTAAACCGCAAATAGGTTGTTGAAGTAAAGATTATGAGAAAAAATCTTAAAAGTGCAAAAGAGGAAATGGCGGGCTTGGCTTTCCCTTGGAATATAAACCACCAAAAATTGATTTTTTCAGCATTGATTAAAAATAAAAAAGTACATACGAAAAAATGTTGTTCAGTATAACCAGGGTTTACTATAATCGTGTTCGACTGTAGTACACATGGTTTTATCTCACTTTTACATATTAAAAACATCAAAGAGTAAAAATGGGTACTGAATTAATTGTTATTAATGCATTCTGCAAAAACATACAACATTGTAATAATTATTCCTTTAAAAATCTGATCGCGGGGTCGAAATATTTTTAACACACTACCCTAATAGTTTTCAACCGTTTGTTGTGTTTAAGAAAACTAAAGAAAATATCTGAAAAAGAATTAGCTTTGTTCGTTATATGTGTAGTTTCTTATAACCGTTGTTCGTTATATCCGGTTTCTACTGTGGAAATCTGCGTTTTCCCTTTCTTGTGCATATAAATCATTTAAAAAGTCAAAAAATCGTTTAACACCGCTGTTATTAATTTTTTCCTCAAAAGAGGGCAAATTACCTATAGTGCAGCGTAATGAATTAGCTCTAGAATGACTGAATTAAGTCTAGAGAGACGTGTTTTAATTTTCGTGAAAATCGGTTCAGATCTAGATATAGCTCCCACATATAGATTATATTTTTAACAACGCGGCGTACCGAATAGCGTGTATCAATTTTGCTATAAATCGTTTTCCATAAATTTTCCCCATGTTACGCAGGCGGCTCTAAATCTGCTCGAATGAAAAGAAGAATCATAGACATGCCATTGTTAGGATACATATGTACAATATACCCAAAGTGGTGAAGGGTATTATATAGTCAGCCCAGTCCGACTTTACTACTTTCCTTACTGGTTTTATATTAAAATATATATTTGATTTGTTCCGCGTTTTGAGTTTGGTTCTAAGACTCTGTTGTAATCATTTCTCCTGCGGACGATAGTGAGATAAGAGATTATAACGTAAGGTTCGATAATGAACTATAGCCGCATTTGGATCTAGCCCCTGTGTGGAGGTTCCAGAAGGAGTGGACCGCTATTCCCCATCTTTGAATTTGAACTAAGTTTGGAAGAAATAATAAGATGAGCAAAGTTTGGATGAAATCTAAAATTTTCTGAAACGGATTTGGTCCATAGAAACATGGGGTCTAGAACCAATATTTCAATGAGGCACATTTTTACCGTGTTAAATGGTATACACCCTCCAAGACTGAGGGTATAATTATCCATTAAAAAATTTCTGAAATTTGTATTATGGTTTACATAATCCCTCTTTTGAAATGTCGGTATAGGTCCCCTTTTTGGTATGTTCCTTACGTTTTCATTTCAAGTACCTGTCAGTATATCTATGGTGGAGGGTATCCAAAGTTCGGCCCGGCCGAAATTAACGCTTTTCCGCTTGTTTTGTTTTTAATTTTGAAATTTAAACTATCTATGTAGATCACGTATTTAATGTGGTCCGAATACATCTCAATGGTCTTCCAAAGATGCCATGTCTGTTTTATCTACAGAATATTGTACATATGAGCATCTCTTGTATGTACCCAATGCGGTGAAGGGTATCATATAGTCGGACCGTCCGACTTTTAAGCTCTTTTCTGGTATTTAATTTAAAATTACCATGAATTTAATCGAAAATGTTCAACGCATTTCCCGCAATGGTCATTCGACAATAACAAAAATATACACAGTCATAATAAATGATGATTTTCTTCTTCTCAGCAATATGAAATGCTCCAGGATGAATTCAATTTAAATTGTCAGCACATATTTAAATAATAAATATAATTTCATGCAGTGATAAATCATTTTTATATTAATTATCACTGTGATATTTAAAGAACTTAAGAAATTCAACAGGATACGCATTCGAAAATCAATCGGATGCACCATCCTGACGCCTTTAGTAACCACCTAACCTCTATATAAAATGCCACAAATATTATCATTATTCACCATGCTTAACTGCTTTAAACAGATTCGCAACTATTTCGTGTATTGTATTAAGAACCTCAGTTGCCACAGTGCTTAAATTTAACAAAATAACTTTCAGAAACTTCATTTCCACTCTGCTACTGCATATATCAAATGAGAAAATCCTCAAATACAGTCAAATTTTCTATGAAAATGTTGTTCCGAAATCATCATCATTACAACAAATTTATGCTGAATATTTTTGCAACGAATTTTAGGAAATGCAATATCTTTCGAGCAAAAACGAAACTTCTAAGCATAAATTTGTAACAATAGCTTGGTGTGTGTGTTTGTGTGTGGAGGAAACATAAAGAAACTTTTCAGACAACTGAATCATGTTTCTCGGAATGATGGAGTTGCAAATAAGAAAGCATGGCACATTTATGGGAAGAGTCGCATCTGTTATACTCTAATATAGGGTATGGTGAGCCTATAGACTTGTTAAAAAATCAAAACAAAGATTTTAGCACAACTTCTTTGACTCAGTCATTATATGCAGGAGTGTCATATGAAATCGGACAAAAGTATATTTAACCAGTAAGGAAAGTATACATACAAGACATACTAATATACAATATCCTCTAGACAGTACAGACATATAATCTTTAGAGGACCATTGAAATGGAATGGGGCGAAACTAAATGTGTGATCTACATAGATATTTGAACTTATTAAAAAACCCATGCACATACCATTCTGAAATCTATGGAAAATTGGATGTCAATTGGATTTTTTTGTGTATCATTTGTATGATATCGAGCAAAATAATGTATGAGGAGCTATATGTAAATCTGGACCTAATTGAACAACCGTGGTATATACCGTTTGGTATGCTGCAGTACAAAGCGCTTTCCACAATTTTATCTCATATGTATGGAACAGACGTAGGTTCTTCGGTGCACTATTTACCAAAAATCGGATGAAACTATATATGGGAGCTCTTTCTAAATTTGAACTGATTTTCACAAATATGGACCTATCTCAATACGCTGTTCAAAGTTGTTATCAATCGGACAATCCTTGGGAGTTTGGTGCACCATTTACCAAAAATAGATATAGTCGAAATATATCCAAATCTAAAACGATCTTCTTCAATTTCAAGACGATTCTTCCTTGGGCTAAATAAGTGACCTGTGCCAAATTTCATCTAAATCGGAACATAAATGCGACCTACTTTGTTTACAATTTTACATCTAAAGACGGACGGACTGACGGACATGCATAAATCGACTCAGTAAGTGATTATGATATGAAGGGACTTTGGTGCCCCATTTACCTTAAATAGGACGAAAATATATATGAGAGCTACATCTAAATCTAAACTGATTTTCACGAAAGTTAGCACACATCGTTCTGGACCTATGCCAAATTTCGTGCAAATCGAAATATAGCATTTCCAGATTAAATGAAACCTTTTACAAATTAAATGAAACCTTTTCCAATTGGAATGAAACCTTTTACAAATAGAATGAAACTTTTTCCAAATTAAATGAAACCTTTATTCTTATCCAAGGAAATATAATATTTGCAGTAATTTTAAACCAATATTTGAAAATTAAATCAAAGAATATTAACAACATAGTTGTATGGCTATATAATTAACATAAATATTCTTTAATTCGGTGTGATTTTATTTTATAGCTTTACTAAATAAAATTAAAACAAGTGAAAAAGCGTTAAGTTCGGCCGGGCCGAACTTTGGATACCCTCCACCATAGATATACGGGCAGGTACTAGAAATGAAAATATAGGGAACATGTCAAAAAGTGGACCTATACCGACATTTCTAAAAACGGATTATGTAAACCATAATGTAAACAACAATACAAATTTCAGAAAATTTTAATGGATAATTATACCTCCAGTCTTACAGCTAATGACGGTGTATACACTTTAACACAATGAAAATGTGCCTCATCGAAATATTGGTTCTAGACCCCATGTTTCTTTGGACCAAATCCGTTTCAGTAAAGTTGGATTTCATTCAAACCTCGCACATCTTATTATTTCTTCCAAACTTAGTTCAAATTCGAAGATGGGGAATATCGGTCCACTTCTTCTGGTACCTCCACACAGGGGCTAGGTCTAAATGCGGCTATAATTCATTATCGAACTTTACGTTCTAATTTTTTATCTCGCTATCCTCCGCAGGTGAAATGATTACAACAGAGTCTTAGAACCAAAATTAAAACGCGTAACAAATCAGATAACTATTTTAATATAAAACCAGTAAGGAAAGCAGTAAAGTCGGACGGGGCCGACTATATAATAATACCCTACCACTATGGATATATTAAAAAGGACTATTAACATGAAATTGGATGAAATAAAATATGTGATATTTATCTAAATGTGAATCTACCTAGATCTATCCATTAAGGGGACCCCCCCCCATTCTCGGGGTCAAAATTTTTGTTGATGTAATTCGAATCTACACTGATTAAAGAATGTCTCTACAAAATTTCAAGTGAAAATCTCAAGAACTCTTGAAGATATATCCGATTTATTGTGTCCGCATCAAGTGATGGCTGAAGGGCTTCTCAAACTTTAAACGCGTTTTTCTCTAAACATTTTTTTGCGAATGGCGGGCACGATAACTCAAAAACTAATAATCCAATCGGTTCCAAATTTTGCAACGTTTCTCTGGGAGTGTATAGCTCTCGTATGAACTAGGATAAAGCCAATCGGTGAAGATCTTCCTTATTTTTTAACTTGGTTTTTGGTAAAAAATCGGCGATTTTCCAAAAATATTTTTTCAAGGGTCCACCATTTTGTTAATTTTTGAGCGAAGTCAATAATCCTAGTTCATACGAGAGCCAGACATGTACTCTTTCTAACACCGTTGGAATTTTCGGATTCCGATGTTCCAGTGAGGAGTTATCATGCCCGCCATCAAAAATAAGGAATTTTCTTTAATTACAAAAAACAACAACAAAACAATAACAAAATTTTTTTGTAAATTATTTTTCTTCTCTTTTAAATCTTCAATTATATATGTGCAAAGTTACAAACCTTAACAAGCATTGGTATAGATTTACCAGCCCATTGAAAATCTTGAAAAAATAAAACCGCGACGGGGGGGGGGTTCTCTTAAGTATGTAAATCGACTTCAAACTAATATAAATAGGTCATCCATTGGGCTATGTCTGTACTTCTAGAAAACGCAACTACGTAATTCTATGCTCAATTTTGTACGCTGTGCAAAATTTGATGTCAATCTGACTAACATGAGGAGTTTGATGCCCCATTTACTTGAAAACGGGCGAAAATATATATGAAAGCTCTATCCAAATATTAAGCAATTTCAAACAAACTTGTCACAGGTTAGGTTATACTAATTTCAGAACGTTCTGTTCCTATTGGTTTCTTGGTGCGTCAATTACTTAAAATCAATCTATAATAAATCTGGACCGATTTTCACGAAACAAGACAGACATCACTCTAGGCTCAATTCAGTACGTTATGTCAAATTTCGTGCAAATCGAAAGATATATAGCGACTTTGGTGCACCATTTACATGAAATCGGACGAAACTACATGTGGGAGCTATATAGAAATCTGGACCGATTTTCACGAAACTTGGCAGACATCATTCTACACCTAAATGATTAGGCTGTACCAAATTTCGTGCAATCGGAAGATATATCGGGACTTTGGGGCACCATTTCTATGAAATCGGACGAAACTATATATGGGAGCTATATCTAAATCAGGACCGATTTTCATGAAACTTGGCAGACATCATTCTAGGCTCAATTAAGTACGTTATGTCAAATTTCGTGCAAATAGAAGGCACCATTTACATGAAATCGGACGAAACTATATATGGAAGCTATATCTAAATCTGGACCGATTTTCACGAAACTTGGCAGACATCATTCTAAACCTAAATGATTAGTCTGTACCAAATTTCGTGCAAATCGGAAGATATATAGGGTCTTTGGGGCACCATTTATATGAAATCGGACGAAACTATATATTGCAGCCATATCTAAATCAGGACCGACTTACTCGAAACTTGGCAGACATCACTCTAGGCTTAATTAAGTACGTTATGCCAAATTTCGTGCAAATCGAAGGATATATAGGGACTTTGGTGCACCATTTACATGAAATCGGACGAAACTATATATGGGAGCTATATCTAAATCTGAACCGATTTTCTCAAAACTTGGCAGACATCACTCTAGGCTCAATTCAGTACGTTATGCCAAATTTCGTGCAAATCGAAGGATATATCGAAGGACTTTGGTGCACCATTTACATGAAATCGGACGAAACTATATATGGGAGCTCTATCTAAATCTGGACCGATTTTCATGAAACTTGGCAGACATCATTCTAGACCTAAATGATTAGGCTGTACCAAATTTCGTGCAAATCGAAAGATATATAGTGACCGTTTACATTAAATCGGTTAAATATATATATGGGAGCTATTTTGTTATTTTTTTGCTATTTGCAAAATAGTCAGGCTTAATCCCAGTTTGTTGTTTTTATAAAAAACAACTATTTATTAGTGGGGAATGTATGGCATTGTCCGCCGAGGGGTAAGGCAGGGAAGACTATAGTTTCGGATCTCGCCACTGATCCTCATCAGTTCCCTTAAATTTTTGTTGGGATATTCTCCCCAGAAGCTATTAATAGCTTCTTTACAAAAAACCTTTCAAACCCAAATGTCTCTTGTGACAATTCGAAGTTCCTCTGTTACCAGCGATACGACCCCAATGAGAAGTTCGTTTCGTTGGCGCCTGACTTCGTGGTAAATCGGATCATAAATGCGACCTGTACTTTGTTTACAATTTAACATCAACAGACGGACGGACGGACGGACGGACATGCATAAATCGACTCAGAAAGTGATTCTATGCATATTCTCAAAAGGAACCATGTGTCTATCTCGTTTCCTTTTGCCTGTTACAAACATATGCACAAAGACTTAATA
>NW_026887217.1:0-11490 GCF_032173495.1 Musca vetustissima
TTATTCATGAGCGAAATACAACAGCTCACATTCCCATACATACGTATGGCTATAACGTAATGTTTATATGTATTCATATGATTATTTCCTTGTGAATGTGTGTGTTTCACTGTGTTTTAGCTTAGTCGTTCTTTGCTGCTTTTCTTTCTCACGATAGTGTCCCGGCAGTAGAATTCTGTTAAATGTTTTTGTATGAGTGTGTGTGTGTGCGTTTGTTGTTTTTATTGTGTTAATGTTATGTGTATTTTATGGTTTAAATAGCTTCATGTTTTTGGGGGGAAGCTTGACGTTTTTAAAAAGGAATTTTTGGTGATGTGAACGTATGTGCACAAACTCGAATACAATACAATACATACTAAAGAATGTATTGAGATTATTTCTGAGGAATGAAGTATGATAAGGTATGGAAATTGTATGAAAAGGGTTTATTTCAAAAAAATTTAGTTATATGCTAATTTTGATATCTTCTGAAATAGGAGGCATATAAAAATGCCCTTTACGAGTATATAGATATTAGATCGAATGAATATTGTTTCTAAGTTAATGAAAACAGACTTTTTCAATATATTAAACGGCTCTCAATGTGTATTTAGTAAAAAGAATGACTTCGTGGGTGTTTTATAGCATGTTTCTTCGAGAGTTTTATGTAAACAGAACAACATTTAATGCGGATTCATTTATATCGAAATATTATCTATAGAAAATTCAATACGATTGAATCCACATTTTTATATATATTAATGATATTATTAATAAGAAGTTGGAGAACGTCACAAGGTCTCTGATAGATAGAAGAGAGGTCTTTAAAGATGTTTTCTTTTATATAAAACTCTTGGATTTTAGATCTATAACGCTCGCAAAGAGGAAAAAAATAACTTATAACGCACTTTCGTCAATTATTCTATTTATACAGGGGCCTTGATTAGGTTTTACAGAAAAGAACATTGAGAGGTCCCAATAGGTGTAAAGAACGACGAGATATTTAAAGATGGAGCTTGTATGGAAAGAACGACCTTTTGAGGTCTTTTTTGGATAAAAGACTTTTGAAAGGTTTTCTATTGATAAAAAATGCCTATGAGAGTTCTCCTAACATGGAAGTACCTTCTAGAGGTGTTATATATAGGTCTTAGAGTTTCAATGGGAAACATTTAGGAAGTATTATGTTGGTTTTTCAAAATTTAAAGCCGGTTTACTTATAAAATTTGCTTTCAAGAGTTCTCCAACAGATATATGGCGTATGTTAACCAAAATGCTTTCAGGAAATTTTCCAATAGTGAAAGTAGTTTTATTGGGCATTTCAGAGATATATCCTGAAGAGAGTTTTCTTTTCGAAGAAGGTCAAACAAGAAAAGAAATTCTTCAAAGTACACGTCAAAGGAGTGTCAATAAATTGTTGTAGGATGCTTTAGTAGCCTATTTATAGGGAGTATTATGGAAGCTCAAATAAGGATTTGGAAAATAAACATCCGAATTTTTTATAAACTCTTAAATCTTTTGTAAATAGCCTTTAGGAGAAATTTACTTCTGAGAGACGCCCAAGGACGAGCCCTATTGAAATTGGAGAACATCGGTTTAGATTCAGATATAGATCCCATTTATACTTTCGTCCGATTTTATGTAAATGGTGCAGCAAACTCCCACTATTGATCCGATTGAGATAAAATTGTGTACAGAGTACTGAATTAGGTACTGAATGATGTATGCAACGTTTTTATACCCTTCACCACACTATGGTACAGGGTATTTTGTCTTTGTGCGTATGTTTGTAACAGGCAAAAGGAAACGAGATAGACACATGGTTTCTTTTGAGAATATGCATAGAATCACTTTGTGAGTCGATTTATGCATATCCGTCCGTCCGTCAGTCTGTCTGTCCATGTTAAATTGTAAATAAAGTATAAATGGCATTTGTGATCCGATTTGGATGAAATTTGGCACAGCTTATTCATTTGGCCCAAGGACGAACCCTATTGAAATTGGGAAAATCGGTTCAGATTAGTATATAGCTCCCATATATATTTTCGTCCGATTTTAGGAAAATTGTGCACCAAAGTCCCTATATATCTTTCGACTTGCACGAAATTTTGCATAGCGTGCTGAATTAAGTCAAGAACGATGTGTGTTAAATTTCATGAAAATCGGTTCAGATTTAGATATAGCTCCCATATATATATATCACCCTATTTTATGTAAATGGTGCACAAAAGTCCCTATATATCTTTCGAATTTAGACTAGAAAGATGTGTGTAAAATTTCTTGAAAATCGGCTCAGATTTAGATATAGATCCCATATATATTTTCGTCCGATTTAATGTAAATTGTGCACCAAAGTTCCTAAATATCTTTCGATGTGCACGAAATTGGGCATATGGTACTGAATTAAGTCTAGACTGATGTGAATTAAGTTTCGTGAAAATCGGTTCAGATGTAGATATAGCTCCCATATATATTTTCGTCCGATTGAATGTAAATGGTGTAAATGTAGAATATACCCAAAGGGGTGAAGGGTATTATATAGTCGGCCCCATCCGACTTTACTACTTTCCTTACTGGTTTAACTATATAAACTTGTTATAAACCCCTGAAGAGGAGTGTTCATATAATTCCGATAAGAAGACTTATTAGAGACCTAATGCTATGGATTCATAATTGGATTATATTGTGGAGTATTTGAAGGTCTATACTTTCACATTTAATATTTTTTATAGACAATATGTATGGAGGGTTTATATAAACTTACCAAGCAGTATTAGTAGCTGGCTAAAGGTTATTCATATGGATCCTTAATATGCCTTTTGGAGGATCATGATGTGCAGATATGTTTGAATTTTTTTAGTTTTATGTATGTAATGAATTCTGAATAGGATTCTTTGTATATTTAAGTAGTTTTCACTCTATAAATAATTTAAAATTTCTTGACACAGTTTCTACCAACTTATTCTAGCCATGCCTGCATCCTACCCTCCTTATTTTCAAGTGATTCGAAAACACAAAAAAAAACAACATTTTACAATCTTCCATTAATTTCCATGCAGCACAACTGTGTTCGATAGTAACTTATTGTAAAATTCTGTTTGAATATCTGTGTTTGTGTGTGTGTGAGCTGTGAATGTAAGAATAAATTCTTCGATTTTAAATGTGATTTCAATGGACGCCGCATATGAAAAATGTTGGTCATAAATCTTTAAATGGTTCATGTTGTTGTATAACATTTCGGGGTTCAATTCATGCCAATGCCGTTTTGTTCGCATCTGAAGCATTTTATCCCCTTATGTTCATGAATATATAGATATGTGTGTGTATGTGTGTGTGATCGTGAGTGTTAAAAATTCTATGGATATCCTGCTGTGTTGTCATTTTATTTTTGCAGTCTGTTTTTCTTAACTTACTATCTGTTCCGTACCATATCATATATTCGGTGGCAGTTATTAGAATGGTCATGGTGGTTTTGTTGTTGTTTTTTTGTTATTTGGTCAATATACAGGTAGTTTAACTGCGAATGTAGGGGTCTGGGGAAGGAAGAAAGGAAATTTACTTGCTACTTGTTAAGAAGCGGAGCTTCCCCTCTTTTTTACCAAGTGACCGGCTTTTTTATTACTTTTTCCACATTTGTGTCGTTGTTGGATTTTTGGTATTTGGGTAAAGTGTTTCGCCTTGGGCTGGTTAAGTTGTGTGTGTTTTTAAGTCAACTCTGTGAATGTAAGGATTAACGAATATTTTTGTTTTGCATTCATTTTGAAGGATATGTTGAAATTTAAAGATAGGGGTTCTTTAGTGCATTTTGTATTGCAGAATTGGTGGATTCACTAAATATGAGGAAGAAGAATAGTAGTTACGAGATCTAATATAGATTTTTCGCCTCAAAATGATAATATTTTCAGCATGATTTTAGCAATTTTAGTTGCGTTTGAGACTCTAGGTGAACATGGCGTTTGAACACTTCCACAACGGGAATAAGTTATTGGGTGCCAAATCTGGTCTGTACGGTGGATGACCGATCAGTTTACTTTTAGGCCGGTCAAAAAGGAACTGGTTTGAGCTAATGTGTGGGAGCTCGGATTATCATGCTCCACAATGAATCGCTTTCTCTTGTTCGTTGTTGGAATTTATCTAAAGACTTAAGGCGATGAAATTGAGAATTGATCGTCCTACTATCTCAAGAGGAACAGTCGCCACATGACCAGATCCCGAAGAAATAGGGACCCATTTCTTTGCAGTGTACGGAGGATGATCTCTAAATTCCACGTTTTAGTCGGTCAAAAAGACGCGGATTTTTGGAAAGGCAAGAGGAACAATTGCGAAATGACCAGTTTAGCCGAAGAAGTGGGCGACCATTTGCTACGAAAATGTTTGCTCTGAAAGACTATATGAGCCGATGAAGGAGAGCTCGCATTGACCAATTTGTGTAGAAATAGGTGAACATTTGTACGACGGATGACCTCAAAATTCCAAGTTTTAGTCGGTCGAATAGACGCGGATTTTTGCCAAGGCAAAAAATATGGATACAAAAATTCTCAGAATTTAACGTCCTATGGGGCTCAAGAGGAACAATTGTGAAATGACCTATTTAGCCGAAGAAGTAGGCGACCATTTGCTACGAAAATGGTTGCTCTGAAAGATTTTCAGTGAATAGATCTATTATTCGTAACCTGTGACGCTGGTTTTGAACTGATGTTTGTCGTACTTCTCTAAAGACTTCGTGCAAACAAATTATGTTGTATCTCTCAGAATTTCTCAAGTGGATCCGTATTATATACTTGTGGAGGAAATATCCGGGAATGCCTCTAATAAATGACTAGCAAATGAGCTAGCAAGATCAGGTCTCCGGATCTATATATATATATATATATATAGAACGAGAACTTAAACCATGCAATTGTTTCCCAATCAAGCCCGACTATCTCAATCATCATCTCAATCCCGAAGTTATGGATCTAATTTGCCGACTTCACTTTCGATTCTATCGATTAGATACTCTTCACCTTGGAGACCAGCTGCGGATAGTGGTACGGTCTGTTGAGAAGTTTGCTTGTCGCCACCATAGGAGAAAATATCGACACAACAGTAAATGTCGTGCTCTTCAAGTTTATCTACCTCTCTTCCGAAGCCTTCTTTATGGTCGTTCCTGTTGCCAGGATGAGCACATGTAAATGGTGCACCAATGTCACTATATATCATTTGATGTGCACGAAACTTGGCATTGGCTTGATTTTATGTAAAGGTTGCACCAATGTCCCTATATATCATTCAATTTGCATGAAATTGGCATAGCGTACTGAATTAATTCTGAAATGATGAGTGGTAAGTTTCCGTAAAATCGGTTCAAGTTTAGATGTATCTCCCATATATATTTTCGTTCGATTTTATGTAAGTGGTCCAATGTCCCTGTATATCCTTGGATTTACACGAAATTTGGCATAGCGCACTGAATGAAGTCTAGAGTGACTTGTGTTAAGTTTCGGGAAAATCGGTTCAAATTTAGATATAGCTCCCATATATATTTTCTTCCGATTTTATGTAAATGGTGCACCAAAGTCCCTAGAGTAATGAATTGAGTCTAGAATCATTCTAGAATTGAGTCTAGAATGATGTCTCGGGAAAATCAGTTCAGATTTCGATATGGGTCCAACATTTGGATGGTATTCCTCCGATTTTACATAAATGGTGCACCAAACTCCTAATGTTTATTCGATTTACACGAAATTTTGCACAATTTATCAAATTGAGACTTGAATGACCTTATTGCGTATCGTTGAAATTGGTGCAGATGATGCAGCCATAGCTTCCATATGTATTTCGAACAGTGCGGCGTACTGAATAGCGTGTATCAATTTAGCTATAAATCGTTTTCCATCAAATTGTCCCATGGTACGCAGACTACTCTAAATCTGCCCGAATGAAATTAAATTTATCATAGGTTGCCGATGGAACATGAGCATGTTCCTTCGAGTAACAGTGACATGACAATGCATTCGCCTTGTTATAATTATAACTTGAAAATTTTCAGCTTTCGCCTTGAACCTAGAACCAACTGATCGTACGTTAAACTATAGTGAGGAACTGTCAGACGTGATAATCCTCGTCGAAAATGTTCACGGATTAATTCAAATCGTAATTTGGCAAATTAATAACAACACATGTTCGTGCGTCAAAACTTATTGAGTACTTTTATGCTGAAATATGTCAAACTTTCCAATGGAAATGTCAAATGGCGCCAGGCAACACTTAATGTTGTGAAGAGCAGAGCCTTCTAAATCCCAATTATGGGATCCGACTATCCTTAAATTAAATTAGATTACCTACACCGCCCCTAATTATTTCTCCCGAGATTTAAATTCACTCAAGTTATAATTTCTTGCATTAAATTGTCACTTCCAAAAATGTGATATTCTGACAAAATTATACTACTGCCAATATCTCTATTTAAACAAACCGATAAAATATGAAAGGTTTTTTTTTCTGTGTCCTATTGGGCCTTTGGCTATAAATGTCACAAATTACGCAAAAGATAATTAAAATTGGCAAAGCGTCTCTCTCTCTTCGTCGTCGTCGTAAAAATTTTTGTGTGCGTATTGTCGAAAAACGATTTTTGAAAAACTTGTCACATGTGCATTTAATTGTATATCCGCAAGATTATTATGGTACAGACAACATAATATTAACTACTCACATACACACTCGCACTCTTACACATAAATACAGTTACGTGCATATACTTGTGTGTGTGCGTGTTTGCAATAATAAGAATAACATGATGCGTTGTATTATCGCCATTATCATTGCCGCCGCACATTATATTGTCATAAATATAATATTCGTCGTTCGGCCAAGTGGTTACAAACATTGGTCCCATTTACGGTTGACCAAAAATATGGCAAATATGTTATTTATGTCGTCCGTTTTGGAGTATAAGATTTTGAGTGTGTGTATGTATGCTGGACACATTTCCCAGTTGCATCACAGCTTGGGGAAATGGAATGATGGTTTATAAGCATAATGAAATTATATTAAGGTGGGCTGAGGAATTTGAAATATCGACAGGTAATTTAGAGGAGGCCTAGTCAGATAAGATAAACAGATTTAACTCAACTCCAAAATATTAATTCCTTATATAATACACTCTAAGAAGTAGGTCTTTATGGACTGATGAAACGAAGTTCATAGATCTCTCAGATTGTTAATAGAGAATCTTTATTTACTACTTGTATGGATATTTAAGGACGGTTTACAGTATCTTTATAGACTGTCTTGACAGTCTGATAAAGAAAACTTCATAGACCCGTATAGACTCATTGTGGAGGATATTTATAAAATTATGATAGGGAATTCCCTATCAGAGAACAGGCATAACATAAAGTCTGTTACAACAACGCAAATACTTAGATTATGCGGAGGACATATCTCACAAGACATCCAACAGATATTCTCAATTAGAGGACCTGGAGACTGGCTCGAAAGAGGTTTAACTGAAATAAGAGCCGAATTCGGACGATTGCAAGGTGTATGGAGAAGCTCATGTATATCTAATCTCGCATAAAATATTATAAAATCGAATCTGCTATACGGCAGTGAAACCTTGTTTGTGTCAAACACAGGTACAGGTAGTCATAAACAAATGCATCTGGATCATATGCATAGTATTCTGGCCCAACACCATAAGTAACGTAGATCTTTGGAACCTTTCAAACCTGGAAACAAACAGAAGTAGATTAAACCAAGGAAAAGGATATAGATTCGTATGCGTATCCCAAGGATCACGAAATCGAGGACGATTAAGAATCACTTGTCGGCGAACAATAATCCAAGAACAATGACATATTACCTTACATGAGAAGATGCAAAAACAGCAACAGCAACTAACCGAGTATGATGGCAATGATTTGTGGAAGCCCTATGCCTAAGAGGAGAAACAGGAAAAGCAGATAGATTCGTATTCGTATCCCAAGGATCACGAAATCGAGGACGATTAAGAATCACTTGTCGGCGAACAATAATCCAAGAACAAAGACAAATTACCTTACATGGGAAGATGCAAAAACAACCGCAACTAACCGAGTATGATGGCAATGATTTGTGGAAGCCCTATCCCCAAGAGGAGAAACAGGAAAACTAGGGAACTCTATAGACTGAAATTATGTAGGCTGTTTATAAGTAAGCTAATAGACTCCTGGAGAACAGTCATTATGAACTTCTAATAGGATGTTTTCATTAACTCGTCGTAGGGAGTATTTGTAGAATCTGTTATGAAGCCTTTATAGGTTATTGTTTGTCATATTTTTCTATACTCCTAATATGAAATCTATGTAGACTCCTTAAGGTGTTTTTAGAATACCAATAAGGAGTATTTATTGCCATCAGATAGAGAGCCTTTATAGTCTTCTGGTAAGTTGGGTTTCTAGATTTCCGATAGGAAGACTTGTCAGTTATTTTTGGCAAAGACCTATGAGAGACAGTCTTGGAAGACTCCTGATTAGGAGTCATTTTAGACACCCAATAGGTTGTGGTATAATATACTCATGAAACAGAGTACCTCTTGGTTTTTTATGCATTTTCATGCTGGGGTCGTGTCTTATACAGAGATCCTCCGAAACGAAAATTCTGCTATGGTTTTATGGTTTTATTTTTAACCTTGAACAATTCTGGACGATTTATTATATGCCGCGAGGAACTTTTTATACCATCCATGGGGGACTTTTAAAGTGTCTAAATTGACGGGAAATCGAAATACACTTAGAATGAAAAACTGGGCTAGGTTCATAAATATGCCGAAGATGTGTTACGTGTTACTTCTCTTTGGGGCTATATCGATTTATATTGAAGAGGTTATGGAAGTATTTGCTTCCCCACCGGTATTGCTAATGCCTGACACTTCGTAATGCTAGAATATAGGCATTTTGGGAGAAAATACCCCCAGGACAATCTTTATATGAGGGCTCTGGTCAAAAATCGACAAATATTTATAATTTATGGTGAAAAGATTTTCTATCCATTGATAATCTACAATATAAAATGACATGGAAAATTGATTGAAATTTTTTTCCATCTTCCATATAATCACATATGCTGTTATATGTATATTTTATTATCATAAAATTATAATCTAAATGAATTCATTGCGTAAACATGTGTACATTCATACACATACTTATATGTATGCGTGTTTCCACATTTAACGTAGACGTAAATAAACAATTGACGTTTGTTTGTCAAAGAAAATTATGTTTTTAAATAAATATATATATTTTTGTAATAATAATGTTGGGGAAAAATTCAAATTATACATATATACAAACACATACATACAAGTGTACTTACCAGAGGCTATATATTATTTTTATAGTCTGGAAAATAAATAATAATAAAGAAAACACTTTTAAATTATTGTAGAAAATAAATATTATGATATTTATGGATAGTTTTTTTTAAATTTATGAGAAGGATGTATATTTATAAAGGATCATAAGGAATTTTTAGAGGAGGATTTAGGTAGATGAATATGATAAGGAATATTTTGTTTTACCGGTAAATTGTTAGCGTCTTTGGAGGAACCGGAGGAACTAAATATGTGATATATTAATAAAAAAAAGTTGTCGGTTCATATAGCAATAAATTAATCGACAGACTTAGTTGTAACGGTGAATGATTTATTTGAAAACTGAGAATATTATATATTAATATTATATATTAAATTTTAGTCTATTTAAAGTAAGCTTGACAAAGGTTATTCGGTATGCTACAGCTGACAATCAGAAAAACGATGCCTATTCGGTGCACTATTTGCATGAAACAGAAGAATATTAACCTGGGAGCTATATAAATGCAAACCGACTTTAATCAGTGAATATTAATATGGGAACGTTTCTATATTTTGTTCTGTATGCTTTGCAAAATATTATGGCTCAAATCTAAACTTATTTGTTTTAAACACAAAACAGTACGCTGTATAGAATTATGTCTTAATCGTACATTCATAGTTTTATATTTCTTACTTACTTAGCTGGCTTGTTACAGCACAACATGGCCTAGCCACCGTAGTCGCTGCAGCTCAATACGACTGACTATGTCGATGCCCACGTATAAATTGTAAAGCTCATGGTTCATTCGACGCCGATATTCACCGTCGACCCAGATCGGCCCGTAGATCTTTCGGAGAATTTTTCTCTCAAACACCCAAAGAGCTGCCTCATCTGCTTGCGCAAGTACCCATGCTTCTGATCCATATAATAGCGCGGGTAGTATCTGCGTCTTGTAAAGTGTGAGTTTGGTCTGGCGGGAGGTGGCCTTGTTTCTAAACTGCTTACTTAGACCATAGTAGCATCTGTTGGCCATCAAAATCCTTCTCCGAATTTCAAAACTGATGTCATTCGTTTTATTTATGGCGGTACCAAGGTATATAAAGTATTTAACTACCTCGAAGCTGTAGTTCTCAAGTTCCATAGTTGGTCCGAGTCTACTGGATGTCTTGCGCGTTGATACCATCAGCTTGGTCTTTTCGCCATTTACTTCCAGTCCCACTTTTGCAGACTCCTTTTCAATTTGTTCAAAGGTGGCTTTTACCGCTCGCAATGTTCAACCCATTATATCAATGTCATCGGCGTAGGCGAGTAGCATGTGTTGTTTGGTGTACAGAGTGCCATTTCTGTTCACCTTTGCGTCTCATATGACCTTTTCCAGTAGGATGTTAAAAAGATCACACGACAAACTGTCACCTTGTCTGAATCCTCGTTCGGTATTGAAGGGCTCCGATAGGTCTTTTCCTACTTTAACTGCTGACCTTGTGCCACTTAAAGTTATCCTGCATAGCCGTATTAATTTTGCAGGAATGCCGAACGCAGACATGGCTTTAAACACCTCTGAACGGATAGGGCTGTCGAATGCGGCTTTATAGTCGATAATAGGTGGTATGTGTCGATGTGTTTTTCGTGGGTCTTTTCCAGGATTTGGCGCAGAGTGAAAATCTGGTCAATGGTGGATTTGCCAGGTCTGAAGCCACATTGGTATGGTCCGATGATGTCATTGATGGGAAGGAGACTAATTCCTCTATAGTTGGCACATATCGTCTTGTCTCCTTTTTTGTGCACGGGACACAGGATGCTGAGGTTCCAATCATTGGGCATGCATTCATCTAGTCAAATTGTGCTAATCAGCTGGTGCATGCTCCTGACCAGCATCTGGCCACCAGACTTGAATAGTTCGTCTGGTAACCCATCGGCTCCTGCTGCTTTGTTGTTCTTGAGCGGATTAATTGCTTTAATGACTTCATCTTGGCTAGGTGGTAAACACTGTATACCATAATCACTTATTGGTTCTGGGGTATCTTCTTCATAGCCACTATTCCTTGTTCCTTCTTCTTTCTTCTGAAAACACGTTTGTCCTCTCTCCTTTTCTCCCGATAATTCTCCATCACGTTACGTGTTGCTACTGTCTGCAGGGTTGCCTTATACGCTGCGTTTTTCTCATCAGTATTTTGGTACCCAATTGTTCCTTTTG